>NC_079217.1:23909828-24209828 GCF_029633865.1 Lampris incognitus | reverse complement strand
TACAGTCTGCCCCCTAGCGGTCAGCGATAACAATGCAGAAAAGTTGATCGCAAAAAACCCCAAAATGTATTTATTTATTGGGGGGGGGGTTGAAAGAGTTGCCAATCTCCACCAATTGCCTAATGGTAGATTTGCTAGTACTACGATTACTTTTTTTTTTTGGCCTTTTAAAACCTGCGTTCCTGCCTGGAATCTTCATTTAGACATAAAAGCCATACAAACCGATGCAAAGCTGGCCATGCTACTGTTGGACAGGTAAGCCGAATTCTCATTAAATATATAGCCATATGTGATAAGTGTACAGTAGTTAATCTAAGTAGGGCTGGACTATAATTCAATCTTCTTGTTTTATTGTCTTTAAATGGTATTGTATCAAGATAAAATTTGGATATCGTCAGATCGTGATACACAATTTTGTTGTTTAGATTAATGATAACAATAATCCATTACCTAAAATTTCTCATAAAATTAGGTATAAAATATTTGAGGGAGTATTACTTGAAAATTAGTTTTGGCCATATTTTAGCCAACTTTACATTACTTAACCATTCAATGTGATGAACCTCAGCTGTATTCTTAAACATGGTATTGTAACGTGCATGGATAAGAAGACACGTTGGTCCTTGACTAACGGGTCGGACCCTTTAGTCGAGCGGTTAGCGATGTTTCCTGCGGCGCGGACGTTACGGGTTCGCGTCCCGGCCGCGGCAGTTCCTGTGGTTGCCCCCGAATTCTCGTTACATTGGTGTCAGAAGTGGAGTGGGATTGTGAGACCGTGAGGTCATCGGAAGCGCGTGCGACCAGAGGCGTGAGGGAGCCGATGCGCTTCCCGAAGGAGGGGGTAGTGTAACGTGCATGAATAAGTAGTCACGTAGCGGGTCGGACCCTTTAGTCGACTGGTTAATGTTGTCGCTTGTGGTGTGGGAACCACGGGTTCGCGTCCCGGCTGTGGCGACGGTCTCCCAGACTGCCCCCCGAATTCGCTACAGTATTTTTCCATAGCCAAGCAGATATCGTGATGTATATTGATATAAAGTAAAGATCCATATAGTTCCATCCACCCATTGTCCAAGCCGCTTATCCAAATTCGGGTCACGGGATGCTGGAGCCTATCCCAGCAGTCAGGCGGGGAGACACCCTGGACAGGCTGCCAGGCCATCACAGGGCTGACACATTTACACCTAGGGACAAGCACTAGTTATAAATATTATACAGTGTTTTAAAGCATGATTACCTCTTCACTTGACATTTTTGCAGGATATCTGTGTTAGCTTGAAAAATTGTGAGATCTTATTAATGTTAATTGTGTCACCTGTGGGCTACCATCGCTAAAGACAATGGTTGCCAACAATGTTATACTAAGGGAAGTGAAAACCTATTCCCTGGAGTGGTTGCGGGACTAACGGTGGAGAGTTGACCCTTTTTTTCCAACTTTTTTTCTGACTTTTCAAGGGATGATGTCAGTTTGAGTTTTTTCCAGTTAAATCAGATCCATTGTTTTTCTTACATGGCAAAATAAATGGGATTTAAGATCCTGTCAGTCATTTCCTGTGGATAATGTTGAATATTGTATGAAGAGGTGACACATGGCACATCCATTGTGACTTAATACATTGTGTATTTGGAAAACATTATACCTCAGCCAGAGTATGAACTATACTGCAGATCACTTTTTGCATTTGGGGAGTACTACACAATTGAGTTGGGGGGGGGGGGCACAGATGTGACACATTTGAAAGCTAAATGGTCAAATAATAGTGCTGAAGTTAAAATGTGGACTGATCTTGAATCTCATTTTGGACATCAACATCACAAATCCCTTAACAGGACTACTGAACCAAAAGTGTGTTAGCAAAAATCACACTGGATATAGCTTAGCAAGGCTGGATTATGGACCGGGCCCCGGACCACAGGGGGCCCCAAAAGGTCAGGGGTATTGTGTTCGCGTATAGTAGGGATCCCCAAATCATACCCTACAAGGGACATTTGTTCCAACCCTGCGTTGCGATGCAGGGCCCAAGCTAGTTTCTATTGATGCAGGGGCCCCAAGCTCAAATCTCTACTGATGCAGGGCCCCAAGCTATAAAGTCTCTATTGATGCAGGGCCCCAAGCTACAGTCTCTACTGATATCTCCATTGATGCAAGTGACCTGAAATAATCAGACTCAAGCAATTCACATTATATGAGTGACTTAACTTTGTGTAGTATCACCATAACATCTTCATACTTTCACAGTCTGCGACATAGACAGTATAAGAAACCTGGAGTCGAAGCGGACTCCTTTTTCGGTTGCTAGGGACTCGTTTGAAGCAGAGCCGTAGATATTACAAATATAAACGTACTAAATATGTCGGGGGTGGTTTCTAAATATATCACGATGCCGGTTTGAAGAGTTTGCGCCTGATGTTTACATTGTAGCAATTAAGAGTGCAACATGTGCCTCGTCTTTACATTGTAGCATTGAGAATGCAACAGAGTCTGACATAGCGCAAACCCAATGCTTATGATCGAATTCATTGTTTCATTATGTATACTTAAACAAATGCGCTAGCTAGAATGTCCATACTGAAACATATTTAAACAGATAGTTTTACTAAAATATGTCCATATTTCACTAAATTATTTGGTCTGAAACAAACATTTATTTCCTGTTGGTAAGCGTTGTAATTGGGAAGAAGGCTTCGCAATATGTTTGCGATGCTGTGAGCTGCTATTCTCATCTCTGTTTGTTTTGTGATTCAAAATTGTGTTGTACTTTGTAGTCGCCATCCGAATCCCATGCAAATTGGCATAGCATCGACGACCATGTTGGGTATTTGCATTAGTTTTACATTTAACAATGTTTAGTATTGTTTGCGTAGCCTATCTGACGGGGCGGGGAGGCAATGGATGTGCGTGCCCCGGGGCCCCCTGGTGGGTTAATCCAGCCATGTATCTTAGTAGCACTTAGCTTTGTCAGGAAAAGCAGTAAGGTAGCTATGACATTATAGCTCATGGAGTGAAACAGTTTCTATTGTATTAGTTGACTGTAATAATATAATACTTATAATGATAATTATAATAATTGTAAGGAGAGTTTGGTCCTATGTTACTTGTCTAGCGATAAGACTTGATACATGAGAATACTTCATGGAATGAATAGGACCTAACTAGCTATAATTTGCAAATTTGCTACAAAAATGATCTAAAGATGGCTGGCAGATTCATTGATTCAAAACACTTACAACAAATTCTCACCTGTTGTGACCAGACCTGAGATACATCTCTGCATCTGGCTCTCTTCCATCACTCATCCATACTGTGGTATGTCATTGGTCAGAATGTGAGCAGAGTAAAAGCCCTCTTCGCCCATGCCATATTAATTTATCTTAGAGGTCCATGTGTTATGGCAAACTGTGACATGTGAGAGGTCACTTCCAAAAGTTGTGTAACCAACCACACTTCCTTGCCGGACTGCGCTGGCAACTTCATCCACAGGAATCTGCTCTTTAGTCCCTCAGTGAACTCTCCTTAAAGATTTTCCTCTGTGCTTGAAGTTGATTAAGTACATATAGGTTGTGACATGCATTTGCTGATCTTACTTTGCATTTCTGAACCAGTACATATATTTGCAACTCTGTGTCTGTCCATTCACAGTTTTTTCAATGCTTGTCATCGCTAATGGCTCCTTTTAGGCTCCTACTGAGACCACATATAGAGTAAACCCCCCATTTCCATAATTTTCTTTTTTTTTAATTTTCAATCTTTCTTGCTTTTTTTTTTAAATCAGTTTTATGGATTATTTGTTCATGTTTTTGTATCTTTAGTAAGATTTTCTCTGATCCACCAACCAAGTACAACTCCTTCTGTGTGTAAACATGCTTATTGAACTGATTCTATTCTAAAAGGTATAATATGCCTGTGGATGTCCTGCACTTTGTTGTGTACAAAAGGACCCTCTTGACCATCATTAACAATACATTGGATCATCTTGAAAAAGAAGTCAAGTCAATTTTATTTGTATAGCCCAATATCACAAATTACAAATTAACCTCAGTGGGCTTTACAGCAACACAACATCCTGTGCTTAGACCCTCTCATCGGATAAGGAGCAACTCCCTAAAAAAACCCTTTAACAGGGAGAAAAAATAGGAAGAAACCTCAGGGAGAGCAACAGAGGAGGAATCTCTCTCCCAAGACAGACAACGTGCAATGGATATGTTTACACAATTTACACAATACAACACTGAAAGAGGATAACACAATTATAATGGACTTATTAAATTTATGAAGAATATGATGAGCAGGATGCCAAGCAGTGTCCAGATGTCACTGGAACAGCCCAGGACCCAAGCCACGTGACCAGCATGACCATGTACCCAAAAAAAAAAAAAGGATTTATAAGATATATAAAAAGAAAATGTGATGAGGGGAATGCCAAGCAGTGTCCACAGAGACCTGGGAGGTGAACCGACTGCACGTGCACACAAGGGAGACTCACATGACACCATTCACACACAGAAAAAGTGAACAGAGAAGACATCTTTCAGAGAGAGAGAAAAGACATGTGAGAGAAGAGAACAGTTTGCAATAGTCTTTAGTCATAATCAATTGTCATCAATTAGTCATAATCTATACACTATAATCTCGTCAGCAGAACAGTGGTTGGTAAATTCACTGAGACAGAAACCGACCCGCCATGCAGTACAGGTTGTGAAGTACTCAACTTAAAGGCAACTAATTGTAAGCTAAGGCAAAAAGATGAGTTTTAAGTTTGGATTTAAAGGACTCAACAGACTCTGATTTTCTGATGGCAGCAGGCAGCTTATTCCACAAGAACGGGCCGATAGGAAAAGGCCCTCCCACCAGCTGACTTCTTTTTAACGTTGGGTACACACAGGAGCCCTGTATTTTTAGAGCAAAGAGCTCAAGATGGAATCTCGAGTTCTTCAAGTTACTACAAAAATGTAGTAACTTGAACGACACACATACTTTATAATAAGAAAGCTTTACTTAACGGAATGGGACCAATACATAGCCAAATTGTGGTGCACTAACCATCCGCGAGCACTCACATGGCACATACACAATAGACATTTTCCTCCAAATGTCTCTCCCTGGCACAGTCATCGTGCCTCCTTTTGTTTCTCCTGTTTCCTCTCCACCCTTGCTTTAACATCTGGGTGCATCAAGTCCAGGTGCGACTTTGGCTTCCTGCCCATCAGCATTTCCGCAGGTGTGAGCCCTGTCGTTGTTTGTTTGTTGCGTGATGTGGTACTGAAACAGCCAACATGAGAGCTTTGTTGCAATGGGCTCCCTTCCTGTCATACGTTTAAGCCCTTCCTTAAACGTCTGCATGGCTTTCTCAGCCAGACCATGTGAGACAGGATGGAACGGTGCTGTGTGGACATGGCGGATGCCGTTCCTTTCCATAAACTCCCTGAACAACTCACTGGCAAATGTTGCACCATTGTCACTCACCATCATGTCAGGATGTCCGAAAGTAAAGAAAATAAAGAAAAAAAATAAAATAAAATAGAGGCGACCAACTGGGTGAAAAAAAAAAATTAAAACACTTTACTCTATCTTGTGTCAACAGGAATACTGTGTGTGTGTTTCATACAGATAATGGCTATAAACGTAGTGGGGTTGGTAGCTGTGGTGGTCTTCTATGTGCTGATCTTGGCAATTGGGGTCTGGGCCTCCAAGAAGTCAAAGAAAGAGGAGAAGAAATGTGTGGGGACCAAGAGTGAAGTCACAATGGTCGGAGGACGAAATATCAGTCTCCTCGTTGGCATCTTCACCATGACAGGTCAGTTTATCTTGTGTGGGTGTGTGTGTTAATGTGAAACGAGTTCACATTTCTTTTGGCCTAGTGAACAACAGGCTTTGTAATAAAACTGAGTAAACTGATGTATGTATGTGGGTCTGAATTTACTTATTGCTCTCTCTCCCCCTGATTAGCTACTTGGGTTGGAGGTGGCTACATAATGGGCACTGCTGAGGCTGTGTACTCTCCCTCTCAAGGTCTCATCTGGGCCACAGGGCCCCTTGCCTATGTCATCACCTTCTTCCTCGGTAAGAAAGAGTTCCTTCTAACATCCTACCGTGTTAGATCCTAAATAAGACAGGTTAATCATTATAAACATACAAGTTTAACAGTTGATACATGAGCTGACTGCTTTTTAAATGCCTCTGGAGGGTAAAAAACTATTTTAATGTCTTTAGTTATAACTTTAGATTCATTTGAAACATCATGTTTATTTGTATAGGCCTAAATCACAGTTAGTCTCAGACGGCTTTACATTCACACAGTAAGAAGATAGATTGAATAAATGGTAGCTAAATGGTGAATAAAGTAAAAGGCAATAAATGACACCCTATGTCCTTAGACCCCTGAATGAGATAAAAAAAAAACGGGTAAAAATGGGGGAAACCTCAAGAATAGCATCAGAGGAGGGATCTTTCTTCTGGGATGGATAGTTGTGCAACTGTTGCCAAATGGGCAGATTAGACAATGTGGTAACAGATTTAGAAACACTCAATGATGACACTTAGTGATATGAAACAATGATAAAAAAGAAAAGGGGACACTAGGACTGCACTGCATGCAGAACAGTGGCTTTTGTCGCACATGAAACATCTTCTTGCTGTTGTGTTGCAGTGTTGTTATTCTAAGTTAAGCACACTGAGAGAGCCACGAAGCCGGAGTCAAATTCCATGTATATGCAAACCTACATGGCCGATAAACGTGATTCTGATTCTGATCTTCCCGATAAGGTGCCACAGTATAGCACTGTCCCAAGCAGCAGCAGCATCTTTGAGCTCTAGAAAGAAAATGAGCTCTCATACAAACTGCAGGCAGACCCAGGCACATAACTCACAGAGAGAAAAAGAGAACAGGGTGAGGATGATGCATAGCCAGGCCTGTCACAAATGATGAGGAAGCAGTCACCAGTAAAAGGCAAAACAAAAGGCAAACAAGAGTCCCCAGAGAGGCCAGAGCCAGGGTGAATGGGAATAGTAGATGCAGCATGGACGGAAATCTCATCTTCCATTCATCCTACTGCTACAAGTGGCACAAGCTGTCGTACTGAGAAATAGGGGAAAATAGTGAGAACACAGGCTCAAGACAAGCAGATTCATCTGCTCTAGATTTCTAATTTGGGAATGATCATTGGACATTACAGGCACATACAAATGAGAGTCATCTGCATAGCCATGGTAATTTATTCCATAACTGAATATTTTTGCCAAGAGATAGCATGTAAAAACAGAACTGCAAAAGGTAACAAACTGAACCTTGAAAAACACCAATGTTCATCAGAGTATTTAGAGAAAAGTGTAATTATGGTATCCAAAATGGCACCAGAGACTGCTGTCATGCTGTGTTTTTCCAGCTGTATCTATTTAGTTCAGTTACTCCCTTACCTACTAAGCTCTCTATTCCTTCTATTCTACCAGATTATTTCATGTTGTGTACTGTTTCGTGTGAGCATCCCACTGAGAGAAACTGTTTGTCAGCACATTTTCTAACTTGGCTTATAAAACATTCTTCATGTTTCTGAAGTCACCTGTCTTAGTATTTAAAGGTGCAGTTTGCAATTAATTCACACTGGTTCTCTGGCTTACTTCTGCTGTTGTTTTGGTCAGACTATGTAAATGTTGTTAAATCAAGTTTATTTGTATAGCCCCAAATCACAGGTAGTCCCTTAGGGCTTTACGATCTGTACAATATACAACGATATACAACATACGAAACCCTCTATCCTTGGACTCTAGACCCAAATTAGGAAAAACTCCACAAGAAAAATCTTATTAGGAAAAAAATATGGGCAAAATCCCAGCAGGAGCAACAGAGGAGGGATCCCTCTTCCAGGGCGGACAGACATGCAATAGGTGTCAAATGCACAAAATGCTTAAAAATAACAGAATTAAAATGTAACATCATAGATTACACACAGAGCGAGGGAATGTAGAATACATACAGTTAATGCATAACATTTGGCAAATTTAAGTGTTGGGTAATAAAATTGTAAGGGGAGAGTGCAGGGCAAAATTAGTGAATCTATGACCATCCAAGACAACATCAGGAACCCCACAGATGCAGTCAAGAGACAGAGACTTCACATACACACTAGAGGCGAGGCAGACTTCAACACAGCATTCACACAGAGAATCAGAAAGTAAGTACTTCTTACTTCTTAATAATCAGAATTAAGAAGTACGAAGTTAGATGACATCCCGTTTTTTTTACTGCAGACAAGCATCCCTCTAGATTTCTGATATGAGAATGATTGTCTGACTTGATAGGTAGCTATAGCTGGGTATCATCAGCATAGCAGTGGAAATGTATTCCATAGCTCCATATAATATGACCAAGAGGAGAGATGTAGAACTGAGCCCTGGGGTACACCATATTTCACTGCAGAGAAATCAGATGTAACATTACAAGACACACTGTGTTCTATCAGATAAGAAAGACTTGAGCCAAGACAGAGTCAGATCCGAAACACCTAGGTAATTCTCAATGCAGTCCAAAAGTATACCATGATCAATGGTGTCAAAAGCTGTACTAAGATCAAGCAACAGCAGCACTGACATGGAATTGGAATCCATAGCAAGCAAGAGGTCATTCACCATTTTTGTGAGTGCCGTTTCAAGGGAATGACAGGCTCTAAACGCAGAATGAAATGGTTCAGAGATTGTTGTTGGAAAGATAGGCTGAAAGTTGATCAGCTACAACTCTTTCCAAAATTTTGGAAATGAAAGGTAGGTTGAAGATTTGTCTATGGTTATTGAGAGCCCCGGGATCAAGATTTGCTTTTAACTATGGCAGTTTTAAAAGTAGTTGGAACACTGCCAGAGGTAAGAGACGAATTTATAATATTTAGTATCAGGGGACCCAGGAACTGCCAGAGTTCTTTAAAAAGTTTCTCAGGGATGTGGTCAGAAGACAAGTTGTAGGTTTGTTCACTTTGTTACTTGCGAATGAGAAAGTCAACCAATGCCTCATTGCGTTCACTTTGTTCTGAGGATTTCAGCTGTCTGTCTCAGATAAATACAGAATGTTGACTTGATGCCGAGATATTTTCTGTTTCTTGTTGTCAGTAGAGCGCTCGTGTTGTCACAGTCCTCCACATAGCCTGTACGTTTAACTTCTCTAATATCGGTGTATTGACAGCTGAATCTGCTAATACAGAGGAATCCAGCTATAACAGAGGAAGTCCTAGCACTTTTTTTTACTTCACCATTTCACTTACAGTAATTCCATACTACATTACAACCATTTGAGAGCTGCTAGATGTAGCACCACCAAGTTTTAGGATCACACTTCAGTAAATTAAGTTGATAGGTTTTTTTTTAACTAAAAAAAAAAGTTTTATTATTAATTATAAATTATAAAGCAAGAAGAACAAAGCAAATGTTACCTAGAAAGTTAGTCAGTGACAGCTCTCAAAACTTCTCTATACACTAGTATGAGGTCATCTAACAGTTGTCTATTTCTGACTACCTGTTGTATTTTGGTTTTGGTTTTCTTTGGTCTCAACAGGTGGCATGTTTTTTGCCAAGCCAATGAGATCTAAACGCTATGTTACCATGATGGACCCATTTCAGCATCGCTATGGCAACTCATTCACCACATTTCTTTTACTCCCTGCCGTGATCAGTGACGTTCTCTGGGTTGCCTGCATCCTCGCAGCTTTAGGTCAGTGAAACTATAAATGAATATGATTATGTTTCATGTTATCTTGCTTGTCCACATCCCCATCACTTTTGCATCAACAAATACAACTGTAAGATTATCTTCCAAAGGCTGACAAGTGACAACTAATGTTGAACTAAAACATTAATTATCCGCTAAACCAAAAAACATAATTGGCCATGTTTGTTTAGTATCAGCTTAACACTGATAGCTTGTAGCTTAAACCTTGTTAGTGTTTATGCCGTGATGCTCTGTGAACACATCTATTTTTTAACAACACTCCTATTCCACTACTTAAACATTCTGCTAATGTGCCATCTACCTCCAAAATTCACCTTCAACCTGCCAACAAAAACTTTTGTAAGAGTGAATGTTTTTCGTGCGTCTGCTTGTATTTGTGTATGTTTGTCCTTGTGTGCTTGTGTGTTTAATCAATGCAGGTGGGACAATTAGTCTGATCCTGGACCTGTCCTCAACCTACGCCATCATCCTGTCTGCAGCTGTGGCCATCACCTACACATTGCTGGGAGGGCTCTACTCTGTGGCCTACACTGATGTCATCCAACTCTTCTTCATCTTCATCAGCCTGGTGAGAGGGGGAGTGAGGGGAAAAGGGGGTAAAGTTGATTAGAGTATGGAGAGATGGTTAAATCAAGAAAAGAAATGAAATGGTAAGCTTATTTACTGTGGCTGTTGGCAAATGGGGCTTTTAAGTGTATCTTATGTTTTTCATTGGGTTAAAACAGCATGTGCACAAAGATGGTGGCCAAATAGACACTGATCTGTTTTTTGCCTCACACACCATGTTGTAGTGCATTGTGCAGTTTTTCTAAAGTGGCAACAATAGTTGACATAGATTTATTTTGCTGTACAGTAGGTAATTCTAGTTTATGCTGTTATTGCTAAGTTCTGGAGGGATTTCTGTTTACATAAATGTGTTTTTTTTTTTCTTTCAGTGGATCTGTGTCCCCTTCCTGGTTCTCAGCCCAGCAATCTCTGAAATCAAATTTCCAGCCCTACTCAACCAGTCACAGCAAGTACACTGGATGGGTGAGCTGAAGCTGGAGGATGCTGGGAAATGGATAGATGAGCTTCTTTTATTGGTTAGATTTTCATTGTTTTTGTTCACCAGGTGTGTTTGCATGTGTCCGTGTGCATGTGAATGGGGACATGCATGCGACTGCATGTATGTTCATGTGTATGCACACACAAGTGAATGGGTACTCGAGTGTGTGAAAGCATTTGTGTTTGATGTCTGTGAATGTTCTCATTCATCCAGGTCATGGTTATCCAAAGGAGTTGAATCAAGTGCAACTGGACTTGGTATATATCCGTGTGTTTGAATGTGTTACGATAAGCAAGTGCTTGAGACACATGAGTAAAAATGAGCATGCGTTTGAGAAAGAGGTTGCTTATCAGCTGTCTTAATTTGTTTGCAAGAGTTTTGTTTTTTGTTTTTAAGAAATCACATACTTTAAAAATTGTGTTGGTGAAAAGAAACAACCAAGGATTTTCAGTTACTACGGAGTCCAAAATTAGACTGAAGCTTATTGTTCAACCCATTTCCTCTTTACTATTAAAGAACAGATGTATCTTCTATGAATGCAACTTATTAAGGTAAAGGTCACCAAGCAGCCAACCTTGCGTATATGTTTCCTACTACTCCTTTGTGGCAGTGATGACATTATGAAATTAATGTGAAAATTTTTTTACATTTTGAATTGCCCTTATATGTTTCACCTGACCTTTTAACCTAGCATGAAAAATAGTCTGCATTTGAAAAAACTGGCAACTGCAGATGTGAGATAGTACATAATAAGGCTTCAGCAATATTGAAGTGTTAAGGGTATGGGTGTGAATTCCTGTCATCAGCGGATCTGGCTAGATTATTAGTGACAGAAGCAGAAGTATTCTTATCAAGAAGAATATGGCAATAAGATTACGAGGATTTTAAGAAAACTAGTCTAGATTGGTAAAACATCATTGCTGTCATCGACTTTCATGTCACAAGAGAGAGGAGTTCATCCTGCACGCCAATTAATGATGTTACACAACTCTACTAGTGTATTCAAAGTTGACAAGAATTGGCGTTGAACATATATGTGACACTAAAGGGATTTGGCCAAAAATTAAATCATTGTCAGTGAAACTGTTTGAATTGATATGAAATCACAGATCTGCATCTTGTTTCTCTCGTTTCCAATTCATGGGGGAGTTGTTCCTATTCAGATGCTGATTGGGCAGTTCAAGATCTTGAGGATACTATACTGTGTTTGATTGGTGTTCCTCTTTAAGTTTGATCCACCCATCACCATGCCAGATTAACATCGCATCAAATCACATTCTCCATTTTACACTAAATCCATCATTTTTCATTCAGTTATATGCAAAACCAGACAAAACTGGGAAATTTGGGAGCTTGGAAACATGCACACACATTCAAAGAGGTACAATTTCAGTTGCACGGCTTATACTTTAACCACAAATAACAATCACAAAACTACACACTACCATACACAAAAAATGCCATTCGGAGTCTTTTCCGTCATTTTTTAAAATGGATGACTCTCTCTTTTGTCTTTCATAGAGACGATTTTCTATTGAAACCGCTGCCTCCTAATGAATTGCAGCACGACTTAGTGTGCCGTGAATGGGGGTGAATAAGGGCATAAAGGTAATCTTTGGCCTTAGGTGTTATGTAGATGATTTGTTCTGATCATTGATATTTCATTCTACAGTATGAAGCATCACATAGCTGCTTCCCAACTGACAGGTTTTGCTTGTATGTTTGTGTGTATGTGTGTGTGTGTGTGTGTGTGTGTGCACGCGCGTGCATGCGTGTGTGTATGCACGTGTATGTATGTAGGCCCTTGGGGGGCTGTCTTACCAGGCACTGTATCAGCGGATCCTATCCGCCTCATCCTCTCTTCAGGCTCAGATCACCTGCTTTTCTGCAGCTGTTCTGGTCTTCATCCTTGGAGTGCCTTCAGTAATCATAGGAGCAGTGGCTGCCTCTGCAGGTGTACACAGACACACACGCACACACACGCACACACGCACACACACACACACACACACACACACACACACACACACACACACACACACACACACACACACACACACACACACACACACACACACACACGACTCAAATGCATGTAATTCTATTGACAATTGCACTTCTTTGTAAAAAACAGTGGGAAAGTAGAGAGGAGAAAGCTTTGTTGGGATTCAGTGACTGAGGTACTAAATTGACCCCCCTTCCGCTTTCTGTCCTATAACACACAAGCTCTCCCTCCCTCCCCTCTTCCTCCTCTCAGACTGGAACCAGACGGCGTACGGGTATCCACCTCCATTTGAGCGTGGGGAGGCAGGGAAAGTGCTGCCGCTGGCCCTGCAGTACCTCACCCCAACTTGGGTGTCAGTGTTGGGCATCGGGGCAGTGGCTGCAGCCGTCATGTCCTCCATGGATTCCGTCCTACTCTCCTCCGCATCTATGATTGCTCGCAACATCTACAAGAGCACCCTCAGGAAGCAGGTAGGACCGTGTGTGTGTGTGTGTGTGTGTGTTTGCCCAGTTGTTCACATTTTGTACACAGGTTAAACCGACCTGTCCTGTTGTGTACAATGACCACTGTTTTAGATTAACATAGAGCTCCCCATCAGTCTTCCAAAGGTTGCTCCACTATAGTCTGTTGCACCACTGCCTTTTGTGTGTACGTTTCTGTTTATGTGTCTGCCAATTGAAACCAGCCTAGCACCTGCTGTTTAATTTTAATGGACAACTAGGTAAATCTGTTCAGTCCTTGCTTGTGTATAAGATAAGATGTAAAAATGATAAGATGTAGATGGAAAACAAGCAAAATATGCAACAAGGTAAAAAAAAAAACAACACAAACTGCAATTTCTACTTTCCCATCTCATTTGAATTTCTACTCTGCCCTTCATACAACTCACTCAATCAATCAACTGTGATTTCAACACTGGGCCTGAGTCTAAAAAAGATTGACCTGGACAGATTGTAGCATTTAAGACAAAGGAAGGACTCATGACTGATCATACCCCAGCTCGTTTTATTCTGTGCGCCATCTTTAGCCACTAGATAGCACTGTCGTGTAAGACAATTGTGAGGATGTTGAGTTGTCAACTTCACAACTAAATCCACCAACCCCAACTCCAACCCACCAGATTACAAGCAGTTGCGCTTCTATTATAGTTAGTGGCTTGCATGAGTTTGTGTAATAAATAGGGGGAAGGGAGTAAACTATGATCAACAGGTTGTATCACAATCCCACCATCCCATTTTTGCATTAGAGAGATAGTTTTTTCTTAGTAATGACAGTTATTAAAGTAGCAAGTTTCCTGTAAAAAAAAAACACATTTATAGCCATTGACAACCATGGTGAAGAGGGATTTTATGTAGAAAAACTATGTTCCACAAAGCATCAACATTTCCTGAACATTGTAGGTGAACTTGCCCCGCACAGACTGAGATTGATTTGGTGTAATAGGAGCGTAAAACCTGGTCAAGCCCAAGTCTTGATGTCATTTTTTTATGTGCACCTACTGTACACTTACGTCCTTCCATCATTTTTTGTATTTGACTTCCAACATTTCCCTTTTTATATAACAATAATATTATTGATAATGATAATAATAGTAACAATAATAATAATAATAATATAGCACATTTCATATATGATATGCAGCTTAAAGTGCTTTACATTAGAAAAACCCCAAATTAAAACAATGACAAGCAGAAGAAATAGAGTGTTTATGAAAGATAATTGTGTTTGTGCACTTCTTTCTCTATCTCCACCACTAATCTTGGCCCTGTTCTATCTCTCCAGGCATCAGACAAGGAATGTCTGTGGGTGATCCGTCTGACAGTGTTGCTGGTGGGCTTGGGCGGCATGGGTCTGGCCTTCGTTGGCGACAGCGTTTTTTCTCTCTGGCTGGTTGGTGGAGACCTGATCTACTGCATCATATTCCCCCAGCTCATCTGTGTCTTGCATTGTCCCTGCGCCAATGGATATGGTGCAGCCACTGGCTACTTTTTCGGCACTTTGCTCAGGATCCTGAGTGGGGAGCCCCTACTCGGTCTGACACCTGTCTTGCTGTTCCCTGGATGGCGAAAGGATGAGGTGACAGGGGTGGTCCTTCAGTACTTCCCCTTTAGGACTCTGGCTATGCTTGTGTCCCTTCTCTCTATTCCCTTAGCCTCATATCTGGCCCAACTGATTTTCACCCATCACCTGCTTCCCCACACCTGGGACATCCTGGGTGTTGTTAAGGAGGAGAGAGAGACTGCAGAGATGAGGGATGAAAATGTGGAAGAGAAACTACCAACAGCTAGCGACAAACTGCTTGCAACCACCAGCACCATCTGTTAGGGAGATGACTTTAGATCAAGTTTATTCTGGGGATTGGAATAATTCCAGTTCAAGTGTTCAAGTGTAGTTTTTTTTTTTTTTTTGGCTTTGCTTTGTGTTTCTCCTCTGCTTCTGTTTTTCTGTAGTTACTGTTATCTCTGGGACTATGCTACAGCATCGAGTAGATTTTGTTAATTGAGCAGTTTTATTCAGTTCAGACGAGGGTCCGTAAAACATTTCTGGACACATTAGCTGGCTATTGGATGTACATGTGAGGTGAGTGGACATTCAAAGTAAATTACTTGATCGGTGAATAATTTTTAGAGCTGGGAAGGCTAGTCTATGCTGATGTTTTAATTCAGTGGGACAGGCTAGAGATCCTCTGAAGCATTTTTTTCTGAACAAAATCAAAGCAAAGGGATCAATTTTCACCCTGCTTTTAAATAGATAACTGCATCCAGTTATTTAATGCTATAAGATAAGCTTTTACCAAACAGCCAACAAAAATGCAAACATTTTGCGATCTTCCTTGTTGCGTCTCCTCATGTGTAGGGTTGGGTACTTTTAAAGGGTACCGACTGAATTACGCCAGTATTGCTAAGTATCTATTCACGTTGGATCAATCGGTGCCAAATTTCGGTACCTTGAGAGCGGGTTCTGTTGTGAATTAAAATAAAAATTGATAAGTTTCCTTGTGAGCATTTCGAAAACTCCCTCCTAGTTTGCCACATGTTGCAAGTGCGCCGCTGGGTGAGAGAGTATACGTTAGAGAGAGGGAGTGAGAGAGCGAGGGAGGGAGGGGGGGGGGGAGAGAGTGTTGACACTTCCTGACACAGTAGCCCAACTATTTGCTATGGGAGAAAGACTGATTTGCTGGTAATGCGCAAGTAATTAGGGGTCCATGCAGCGATAGCTGCAGGAACCCTAATTACCTACCCTAAGGATTATTATCATTATTATTATTATTATTATCATTATTGTTCTTTCCGCAAAATTCTTCCCTAAAAGTGTCTCGGCAGCAAAAACTATAAGTTGCACAGACACCAAACTTGGTAGGTAGGTTTCAGACCTGTTAACGATCTTACTGAAGGGATATTACATCGACACGTCTCTAGGGGGCGCTACAATAAGCACATTTACGTTTTGGGTCATATCTCGGCCTCTGTATGGATTTTTTTGAGAAATTATTTTTTCCTCTAATTCATTGGAAGCCCCCGAATCTAACGCACCCATTCCCGCCATTTTCCGCCTGCCAACATTTCGCACCGTTTTAAAAAAAAAACTGAAAGCGAAAGTAAAATTAACTAGTCTGAGGCTGTTCATCCGATTTGCATGAAATTTGGTATGTGTCATTTCCAGACAATGCTGATAAAAAGTTGTCGAAAGAATTTTGATATGTCATTCCATTTCGAAGTAACATGTCAATCAAAATTTAAGGTGTGGCCCATAGTGATTCTATTGCCTATATCTAGTGATGTGATTGTCCAACCTTAACGAAACTTGTCATGCACAATCATCACAACATTCTTTGGAAGCATGCCACATTTTGTGAAATTTCGTCCATAGGGGGTGCTACAACTGATACATGTCAATATCTCAGAAACCTCTTCAGCTAAAAATCTGAAATTTGGTATACTTGGACCCATTTGGCTACGTTGTCTGAAGTGCCGATTGGCTGGATTACCAAAATGGCCGCCAAACAGCCAGTCAAAACTCAGTAGCTAATATTTGCTAGTGTGAATGACCGATCTTCATGACACTTGACAGGCTTATTCTTCAAGGCACATAGAAGCCGTGTACCAAATATGAAATAGATCGGACGCATGGGGGCGCTACAATAAGCACATTTACGTTTTGGGTCATATCTCGGGCTCTGTATGGAATTTTGGAGAAATTCTTTTCTCATCCGATTCCTTGAAACCTGCAGAATCTAACATACCCGTTCAAGCAATTTCCGTCTGCAAAACTGTCCCGCTATTTTCAAAAACCGAAACTGAAAGTAACATGAACTAGTCAGAGGCTCTTCATTCAATTCCCGTGAAATTTGGTCTGCATCATCACACAATGCTGATAGAAAGCTGTTAAAATAATTTTGATATGCCTTTCCATTTCGAAGTTACATGTCAATCAAAATGTAAGGTGTGGTCCATGGTGATTCTATTGCCTATATCTTGTGATATGATTGTCCAAACTTAACAAAATTCGTTAAGCATAGTCAACACAACATTCTTTGAAAGCACACCAAATTTTGTGAAATTTCATCCATAGGGGGCGCTACAACTGACACACGTCAATCTCTCAAAAACTGCTTAAGCTAAAAATCTGGCCCCATTTGGTTACATTGCCTAAAGTGCCAATTGGCTGGATTACCAAAATGGCCGCCAAAAAGCCAATCAAAATTCAGTAGCTAATATTTGCCAGTGTGAATGTACGATCTTCATGAAACTTGAGAGCCTTATTCTTTATGTCACATAGAGGCAGCTACAATACTGCTTGGACACCGTTTATCACCGCTTGCGGCTATATTTATACGTTTTTTTTTTATCATATCTGACAGTCATTTTGTTTATATTCGATTCTACCATTAGTAGTTTTATGGATTATGAGTATATTTGTTTAAATTTGTTCAACTGCATGTGAGGAGGCCCGATTCTGTGTTGGATTCTTGTACACAGTTAACGGAACAGGTGCAGAATCTTCCGAAAAGAGGTACAGGTTGAAGAAAGACTGGTGTTACGATCTTGATTTATTTTTCTATTGTCTTTTTTTGTCCATTCATGTTCAGTATTCAGGGTGGCACGGTGGTGCAGTGGTTAGCACGGTCGTCTCACAGCAAGAAGGTCCTGGGTTCGAACCCCTGGGGTTGTCCAACCTTGGGGGTCATCCCAGGTTGTCTTCTGTGTGGAATTTGCATGTTCTCCTCGTGTCTGTGTGGGTTTCGTCCAGGTGCTCCGGTTTCCTCCCACAGTCCAAAGATATGTAGTTCAGGTGACTCGGCCATACTAAATTGTCCCTAGGTGTGAATGTGTTGGCCCTGTGATGGACTGGCGGCTTGTCCAGGGTGTCTCCCCACCTGCTGCCCAATGACTACTGGGATAGGCTCCAGCATCCCTTGACCCCGACAGGGATAAGCGGCTTGGATATTGGATCGATGGATGGATGAATGGAGAATATTCGTTAAACATACCCCCTAATTTGACCGATTTTCCTGTTTGTTCATAGACATGTCATCTATTGCCAGCAGCGCTCCAGATGGCAGAGTAATCAGTGCGACGTCGGTTTCCGCAAGAAGTTGCCGTTGTATGTTGCTTACTGATATTCGATTTCCACTACTATGGAAACCCGTTGGGATGCTTGGTGGACGCTGTAGCCAACCCTCTAACGTCACTACTTAAAGTCCTGAATTGTGGTCACACACTCATGGACGACCTGAGAGGGATGCTTAGTACACGCGCTCATTACCCTTCAAAATTCCTTGTATTAATAATGATCTAACTAAAAGGGGAGGAGTCTCTGTCCTTTTTCTCGACACCTGTTCATCCAATTGACTTCACACTACAGTTTCCTGCTTGTTTACTTATTTTTTTTACAGCTGAAATTACATTTTTGTCATTACAGAGAGAGTAAAGTATCGAAAAAGGTACCGCTGGGTACTGCTACTGAATTCCAGCTACCGGTACTGGTTCAAATGTGAATGGTACCCAACCCAACTCATGTGTGTTTCACCTTTTCTTTGTGATACAGAGAATAGGTCGAAGAGACAGAAGAGGCAAAACTGGTATTTAAAGCTCAATTTCAACCAATTTCTGAACTTATTTTACAGCTTAGAAATCCAACAGAGAACATCATGCATACTTAAGATATCCGTTTAGTCTAGTCTCATATGGAATCTGAATTCTACCAAGAGATGATAGAGGGTGAAGCGTCACATTTTCCAAAATGTTTTGGCCAAATTTGGGTGCTTGAACTTGATTGGTCTGTCTTGTGTTTGATAAACAAACAATTAGGAAGTCAAGGCCAAAACCACTTTTTGTCATTATCTGGAAAAACGGAAACAGCCTTTGAAAAAAATGTGTGTTAGACTTCATTTTTGTTCTTCCAAGTTTCAGTCTCTAAGACCCCCCCCCCCATTTGCACCGGTTTTTAAAATACATTCGGTATCATCACATGCAATCTGAATGATTAGCTTTCCCATCGGGCCCTTTGAAGTCACACGCGGTGTCGGCCCTCTTGACAATTTCACATTGAAATCATTAGCCTAAACAAACAAAGATGACAAAACTGAACAAAAATGGAAAATGGCTGAAATCAACCATAAAACCCTCTGAACAAAGTATACTCATGTTTACATGTGCAACATAATCGATTAAGGTCCTTATTTTTAAGACAATAGTCAGATTAAGCTGTTTACATTCAAAAAATAAAATCCTATTCCATTTCACATGCAATAGAGCAAAGTCTGAATAAGCAATAATTCCCCCTTCCACAGCACGAGCCCTTTTCGCGCAAGTTTCCCTCTGATGACGCTTGCTGCCATCTGAGTGACAGCTGCAGGTGCGTCTGCATTCATTTAGTGTTTGTGAAGTTATCGTATAAACAGCGAAATAAGTGAAACTGTCTTCATGCATTGTATTTTGACCGAAATTGATATGGTTCCAACACTAACCCTGGCCTTGGTTTTAAAAACAGAAAAAGTCACATGTAAGGAAGGACATGTTAAGGGTATGCTTTTGATGAAGCATTTAACATTAATCATAGAAGGTTGTTTGTTTGTTTTTTTTTGTTTTTTTGTTGTTTTTTTACGCAACTGATGACAATGGCTTACTTGAATTATTCTCTTATTTAGAATAAGGACCTTAATATGGTTTATGGTGCATGTAAATGTAGTCATTTAGTGCCAGTTTAAAAGGTTTATATGTGGTTTATGAAATTTGGGACATGGTGGCAATTCTTTTTTTTCCCGGTAGTTGTCAAATTGTGTCCAAAAGGAGCATGAGTTAAACCAAACAATGTAACTGAATACAGTGGAATCAAGATCATTTGAATAAGGACAAGAGATCTGCTGTCCGCATGCAAAACCATCCGTCCTGTTCACAGTGCAGTGGATCATTGCTGGTTCTACCTGTTTCACTGTTCGTGTCACCATCTGAAGCTAAGGGGACAAATGATGGTTGTTGTTTTTTTTTTAAATCAAAACTCAAAAGGGGCTATGTGTAAGATTTCACCCCTCTTAAAGCACAATATGAACAGTAAATATCAGTAAGGGTTTCTGCATGGTAATGATTAAAACAAACAACTCATGTCCAACACACACATACACACACTTGAGATTTCTGCATTCAAAAAGCACAGGAGCCGGTCCTGCTGAGTATTTGGTATTATTTGAAGTTCTTACCCCTCGTAGACTTGGCTGATGCTCATAGCCCTGAATCTATGAAGCAACACTAGCAAACTAATGTCTACTGGAAGTGTTCAAAAATGATAAATGTTGGCAAATATGGCAAGATATCTGCAATATGTCTCGTTTATTTTGATTTGTTGCTGGTCAATTCGCTGAACAGTAGATATCAGGATGAAATTACACATAGCCTCTTCAAGAAAGCGTGGGGGATTTAGGACAGATTGGAAGGGAGTTGGCATTGCAGACGACGAGTCATCATTTAGGTGAATATGCCGTCTATCCTCCTGCAGCTGCACTCAAACACTGGACCGATTTTTGAAATTTTGGTGACATTTTAACATGCAAAATATTTGGTAAATTGTTTTATTGTACTGCTTTGTTCAACTGATGTATGAAATTATTCAGTCAGTTCAAAAGCTGCTAAGAAATTGCCTTTAAATTATATTTTTAAATCATATTTTCAAAGCTTTAAACAAAACTACGCAAGAAATAGACAAGTTGAGTAAATATGAGATGATGCCATTTAGGGGACCGTCGCTATCCCTATCTGTCAAGACGCTGATTTATTTTTTATCTGACAAATAAATGGATGGTGTTGATAGTCTAAATGTGCAAGGTTAATGAATTTGAATAAAGATGCTTTCTCCTTTGTTTAAGCTCTTTTTCAATGGAATTAATGTTGTTTAATGTGGATCAGCATTAACAGCAAACGGATGCAATTTCATGGGGCTAGAAATGCTCATGGGCCATATTGAAGCATTGACCCAAAGACCAGGGTTACACCTATTGTGATTTACTGGTTAGATTACTTGGAGAGCAGGATGGTGTAGTAGTTAGCAAGGGTGAAACAGTGACATTTTTCTGACCACAATATCTGCATCACAGTAGGATATCTTCTTCTACATACAACCCTAAGCAAGATGTGCGCACAATAAAGGCCCGTTTTTGCCCTTGGAGTTTTTTTTTTCTTAATAGATAAATGTATATGATTAAAACAGAAATTTCCAGTTTTAATATTGTAATATCTACGTGTCACCTATGTTAATCTGATTCATGCTTTATTTCCCTGTCTGTTCACATTGCTGTACCACATGAAGGTGGGCACTTTAAAGTTGTGGAAAAAAAAACCTAAATATTTATTTCAGTTTGATTTATTCAATATTCTTGTATCATCAGATACCACAAATGTTGGGACCAGGGATGCTACTAAGGAAAGAAAGGGGTGGGGAGGTTGATGGCCATCTTGGGGATGCATCAGGGTTGGGGGTCCAGCCTCTTATTAGGAAACCCAGATTCACAGCTGTGGTTGGTGCAGAGTAATACTAACAGGAAAATAAGAATTCTTTCAAGGTGCAAAAATACAAGAAGGGTTGGCTTGAAGTAAGTTCATTTAGTAGTACTTATTAAGATACTCTTCAGCTGTCATTTTTCTCATGCACTCCATTTGTGATTTATCCTTTAAAGAGTACCTGGATATTTGAATAAAAACAAACAAACATGCGGTTTCAATTGAAAACATCTGACCTGGATGACATCTTAACATTTCTGTGCAAATATGTTAATAAGCCTGTGTGAACTATATTTCTGCCAGCATCGCGCCTCTGGTGGTTGAACTCTGCCATAGGCGTGAAGTCCCAAATGCTGACGTGTCGAAGCACTTTGGTCCACAGACACGTCACGTCACACATGCAAAAAAGTGTTAAAGGATGTTATGAGGCCATTCCCATCCCACGGTATCATCTACTGACGCTATTGGAAAAAGCGTTAATACACATTACACGAAAGGAATGGGGCGGTATGGCTCAGGAGGAAGAGCGGGTCGTCTAGTAATCGGAAGGTCGCTGGTTTGATACCCGGCTCCTCCAGAGAGCGCGTCGTCGTGTCCTTGAGCAAGGCACTGAACCCCTAACCGCTCCTAATGAGCAGGATGGTACCTTGCATGGCAGTCTCCGCCATGTGTGTGTGAATGTGAGGCATACATTGTAAAGTGCTTTGAGTGGTCGGTAGACTAAACACTATATAAATGCAATCCATTTAAGGAACCCTTAAGTTTATCCATTTTGAAGACATTATTCACCTGCTTCAGTTTGGCGGAGATTGGATTCAACAACTTTAGAAAAAAAATGAAACTGCTGTTGCAGCTAGAAAAGCGCGATATAAAATGCAACTTGACTTGACTTAATCGCACCCATATACACCACAAATGACCTCAAACCATCCAGAGAGCTGGAAAACCCTCTTTCCCACTGGAATGGGCCTATCATTTGTTACGACTCGCACTAACTTAAGTGCATGTCCTTGCTGAAAATTGGAGCGGCACAGACTATGGAAATTTGGAAACACTCACAGATTATTTTTATTTTATTTATATTTTGTTATCCTAGGATGCCTAACCACATGAGGCAAAGGGACTGCCGATGGAAACTAGCCTCTTAGATAACGCGGATACATTTACATTCGTTTTGAATGTTGATTAATATACATTGTCCCTTTCCAAATAAATGTTTAAATAAATAAGATGAGCACAGACCCCCCCCCCCACACACACACACATCCAAAGAGACATACCGTGAGATGCATTTGAAACTCACACATATGCACATTGCTCTACTGCATACTGAAAAAGCCTTCATGAGACTTTTTACAAAATGGAGAACCCTCTTCTTTGTGGATGAGATTTTTTTCTTAGTAGGGAGCTGCTGCCAATGAGTCACAGCAGTACTGGAAGTGAGGGGGCATTATTAACCCCATATGACCCATAGGCCTAGGGCATTTTCAGGGTAATTTCATTACCTTTGTAGCGGACTATATGGAAACAATTCACCATAATTGGTTGACGCTTTGTGTTAGGTAGACACGGGCCCTCTAAGACAGTGGTTCTCAACCTTTTTGGGGTCCTGGACCCCCTGCGTATTTTTGATCTACCCTGAGGACCCCTCCACCTGATCTTGGGGGAGGGGGGTTGCAATTTGATAGAAACAGTAGAAACTGCATTTTAAATTGCATTATAGCATTTATTCACTCTTTGGGGCAAAAATAAGAGCTTTCAGTTGTAACTTAGATATAGTTAACAAAACGGAATTCTTATGCAGTAACTTTCAGATATATGTAACAAAACAGAATATGTATTCAGTAACTTTCAGATATATGTAACAACAGAATTTTTATGCAGTAACTTTTAACAATGCAAACGGGAGCGAGATCTCTTATTAAAATACAATAAATTACACACCACGGACCACTACGGGTCCGCGGACCCCCGGTTGAGAAACACTGCTCTAAGAAAGGGTTTCCGGGTTGACAGGGCGGAGCGAGGACCAGGGTGGTTGGAGCAGCGCCATGTTGCTCGCATGGTGATTTTGTACGGAAGAATAAGTTCCACATTAGTGACCCCGACATTTGTCTGCCGGGCGTTCCCAGAGACAACGCTTTATGAACATGACGACTAATGCGGTTTCTGTCAAGCTGCCGGAGTTCTGGGAGTCGTCAGCCTCGGCTTGATTCGCCCAGACAGAAGCGCAGTTCGCATTGCGGGAAAGTCCCCGCGGACACCACAAAATACTAAAATATTATATTACTGTAACCGGTTATTTTCTTGCCCGGTGCGGGATGCGATACGGGGTGTACTGCACCACAAGGCGACATCACTAACCGCTCGGCCAAAGGGTTAGACCCGTTAGCTAGGGACTAACGTGTCTTATTAGTAGTTTACAGTCATCACCCTCCCCGGAAGCGCGCCCTCGCGCTTTGTTCTTCCCGCGCTCCGAAGAGACTTCTGAGGATCTGCACACTTCCGGATCCCACCGCTGCCACCAATGTAACCGGCTATTTTCTTGCCCGGTGCGGGATTCGATACGGTTTGTACTGCACCACAAGGCGACGTCACTAACCGCTCGGCTAAAGGGTCAGACCCGTTAGCTAGGGACTAACGTGTCTTATTAGTAGTTTACACTACTATGTGGTGTCGGCTCTCGGAAGTTCGACAGCAACCAGAGTGGCGAGCCTCCTCAAAAATCCTCTGCAACAGGATAAATACGAGACACTCAAGGCTCACCTGTTGAAGAAAATGTTTGAACTTTCTGACGCTGAGCGGGCCAGCTGGCTCTTCTCTCTACAAGGTCTCGGTGACAGTAAGCCGTCTGAATTTATGGACAGGATGCTGGATCTCCTGGGAGAGCACAAGATCCGACTTCCTCTTCATCCAACCATTTCTGCCTTCTCAGGTACGGGTTGCTTAAGCCAACACCGCCATCACTGACTGTCGTGCTCTGGCCGAGGAGGCTGATAGATTTGTCATGGCTGGTTAACAGCACTGCGCAGCCGCTGTTTTTCCTGCCCAAACATTTTCCCTACTGCCCGAACACAGTGGCGGCGGGACCACGGCCTGTGTTTTTACCACGTCAAGTCTGGACCCGAGGCCAAGCGGTGCCGATCTCCATGCAGTTTCAGCGCGGAGGGAAACGCCGGGGTCGGCGCTCAGTAATGGTCATGTGCGTAGGCCGAACGGGCAGACTGCTCTTCATCCAAGATAGCATTTCTGGACGGCGGTTCCTATGCGACACGGGCGCGCAGAGGAGCGTCCTGCCCGCATCGAGGGTAGACAGCCTGTCCTGCGGATATGGCCCCATGGAAGCCGCTAACGGCAGCCCCATCCGCACTAATGGTAGGCCGGGAGCCAGGACCAGCCCTCAGGATGTTTTCTGTTACCTTATTTTTCCACTGTTATTTCTTGTTAGCCTATACCTTGGGCCATCACAAGTTGATAACGAGCACCTCCAACTCGGCCCCGTTTGGCCTCAGGGGGCCAAAAACCCAATTTTATGGGACATG
The DNA here is from genome assembly GCF_029633865.1 of Lampris incognitus. Classification (NCBI taxonomy): domain Eukaryota; kingdom Metazoa; phylum Chordata; class Actinopteri; order Lampriformes; family Lampridae; genus Lampris; species Lampris incognitus. The sequence continues at coordinate 24,184,536 of NC_079217.1, read as the reverse complement.
TTACTGGCGAAATTATGTAAATGTAAATATTAAGGTACTACAATGGCATAAATAGTCATACAAGTATGACATTTAGCAGAGAGTATTCTGATACATAGGGGGGAAGCAGGACCATTAGATTCTGGGGCTTGCTGCAACTCTGTTTTAAGATATCACCCACACCATCCCCAAAAAGACAAAAAAAGTACTGCCCGCCTGACAAATTCTCATCAAAATGATTATTCCTCAGCACTTTATAGTGAATATCTATGCCTCACTTGTGTATAGAAAACTTCCCTAGTTTATAAGCTTCAATTTGAGCCCAAGATGAAATTTCTATCACAAAAATTACACTTGCTGTGGCTGAAAGTCTTCACTATTGGCCTACAGTACCTCAAATCTGAAAAAACAGATGTGTAGAGGAGCTCAAGCAGGAGTCGTGACAACTTTCTCTTTTGGCTACACAACGTGCACCATTTATTCCTTCCACCATTACAACAACAAAAAGCCCGCACAGCGGAAGTGTGTCACTGTAAACCCGAACCGAGGAAACTGCAGCTGTAAACTAACATTCCTACTAGCTCAGTAAGGGGAATTATGTAGCCCCATAACCACTACACACGTCCCCCCAGAATTCGCCTTAATACGAAAAGTCAGTGTGGCGAGGGGGGCAGATCTCTCTGCCCCAACGGCTCCGCTGAACAGCAGCTGGGGACCGGTGCAAAAGCCCTGGCTTCCTCCTGCCGCGCAGTCCGTTGGCATCTGGCGGACCAGGGAGTTGTGGCGGTGGGAAGGAAATCCCCCAGGACCCGAAGTGGCTGTCCGTAGACCAGTTCGGCGGATGAGGACTGGAGGTCCTCCTTGGGAGCCGTCCTGAGCCCAAGCATGACCCAAGGCAGTTTGTCGACCCAGCGGTCGTCCTTGAGGGTAGCCCGCAATGCGGCCTTCATCGAGCGATGGAACCTCTCGACCAATCCATTTGCCTGAGGGTGATATGCTGTGGTGCGATGGAGCCTCACCCCTAAACCTGCGGCGATCTCCTCCCAGAGCGCTGACGTGAATTGCGGCCCTCTGTCCGAGGAGAGGTCAGATGGGGTGCCAAAGCGGGCGACCCAGGTTCCGATGAACGCTCGGGCAACCTCAGGCGCTGTCGTGGACGAAAGCGGGACAGCCTCTGGCCATCGCGTGGTCCTGTCGACCATGGTGAGCAGGTATGTGAAACCACGGGAGGGGGGTAGGGGGCCTACCAGGTCCACATTCACGTGGTCGAACCTCCTCTCAGGTACCGTGAAAGGTATCAGGGGCGCTTTGACGTGCCGGAGCACTTTGAAGCGTTGGAACTCCACACAGGTGTCAGCCCAGTCCCTCACATCCTTTCTGAGTCCATGCCAGACAAACTTTGCCGCCACCAACCTCTGTGAAGGCTTTCTGCCAGGGTGAGACAGCCCATGGACTGCGTCGAAGACCCGTCGCCTCCAAGCAGTCAGAACGACTGGTCGGGGCTGACCCGTAGAGACGTCGCACAGGAGCGTGGCGCCGGCGTCGTCGAAAGCCACATCCTCCAACTGCAGCCCTGTGTCGGCAGTCCTGCATGCCTGCATGCCTGGGTCGGCGGCCTGGTCAGCCGCCATCTGGCTGTAGTCGAGTCCCAAATGGGCGGCACCAGCGATGGCCCGGGAGAGACAGTCAGCGACCGGGTTGGACTTCCCAGCGACATGCCTCACGTTGGTGGTAAACTCTGAGATGTAGGCCAACTGTCGCTGCTGGCGGGCTGACCACGGCTCTGCCACCTTGGCCATCGCGAACACCAGCGGTTTGTGATCGACGAAAGCCGTGAACTGACGGCCCTCCAGTAGGAAACGAAAGTGCCTAACAGCGAGGAAAAGGCCAAGCAGCTCACGATCAAAGGTGCTGTATTTGCGTTCTCTCAGGTTCGACTGCCGGCTGAAGAAGGCAAGCGGCTGCCACGTGCCGCTCACCCACTGCTCGTAAACCGCGCCGACAGCGTAGTCCGAAGCATCCGTCGTGATGGCAATGGGCGCTCCAGACACAGGGTGTGCCAGCATCGCCGCGTCAGCCAGGGTGGCCTTCACATCCTTAAAAGCCGTGTCCCTCTCTGCAGACCAGTCCACAGCGTGTTTGGGGGCTGCGCCCTCCAGAGCCTCATATAGGGGGCAGAGGAGATCGGCAGCCCGGGGGATAAACCGGTGGTAGAAGGACACCATGCCAATGAACTCGCGGAGGGACTGGGCCGTGTGTGGGCGTGGAAAGTCTGTGACGGCCTCCACCTTAGATGAAAGCGGGGCCGCCCCGTCCTTGGTGACCCAGTGGCCCAGGAAGTCGATGGTGCTCAAACCAAACTGGCATTTGGCCGGGTTAACTATCAACCCGTGCAGGCTGAGTCTCTCGAAAAGGGCTCTGAGGTGGGACAAGTGCTCGGACACGGAGGTGCTAGCGACCAGGATGTCATCCAGGTACACAAAGAGGAAAGGCAGGTCCCGCAACACTGAGTCCATGAGGCGTTGGAAGGACTGCGCGGCGTTCTTAAGCCCAAACGGCACGCGCAGGAACTCGAACAGTCCGAACGGAGTTGTCACAGCCGTTTTGGGGACATCAGCGGGATGGACGGGCACCTGGTGGTATCCACGGACGAGATCCACCTTGGAAAAGATCACTTTCCCAGCCAGGTGGGCGGAGAAATCTTGGATATGAGGGACCGGGTAGCGGTCCGTGAGCGCCCGACAGGGCGTCCACACTCGATGCAGGTACGACACTCCTCTGCGCCCCAGTGTCGCATAGGAAACGCCGCCCCGAGATGGAGTCTCGCAGGAAAAGTAGCCTGTTGTCCTCCACGCCGACGCCCATGGCCACTAGTGAGCGCCGGACTTGGCGTTTCCCGACGAGCTGAAATTGCACGGGGAGGTGCACTTTTTCGCCTTGGCCCCGGACTTTGCATGGTAAAAGCACAGGCCGGGCTCCTGTCGCCGACCGGGGGTTGCCGCGGCGACCACCATGGAGTCACCAGGTGGTGGCGTGTGGGGGGTGGGCAGGGGTGAGCGCGGACGCGCAGTGCTGCTGTTGGCTGGCCAGGAAGAACTTGTCAGCTTCTTCAGCTAGCTTGCGGCAATCGGTAATGCTGGTGTTAGCCAAAGCGGTCCGCACCTGAGCAGGCAGTTGTCGCAGAAATAGTTGTACTGTGGTGGACACGTATTGGGGACAGAATTCAACCCAGGAACTAAGGGTTAAGTCATGGTTGCCCTGGCAGGTTAACGCAGGGTTAAGTTATGGTTGTCCAGCCAGTTTTCTGGTTATTCTTGCCACCTCCGCTGAGTCGAGCTGTGGGTTTTGTTTGTCTCGCTGATTTACCGTGGATTAAAGAAAGTTGCCTACACGGCTAAAGTGTGAACCTACGGTCTTCTCCGTTACTTCGGCTCTACACTAAACAGCTCCATAAACAGGAAACATGGCTTTTCTTGACCCAGTAGGTTTAACATCCTGCTCATTAGCTCCGATGGTTTGCCATCTCCCAAGCCCTGAATTGCGAAGAGGCGACGTGCTCTCTCCGTTGCTGACAGTTCAAAAGTTTCAAGGAGGAGATGTTTAAGCGCGGCGTATTTACCATCGGCCGGTGGGTTGGTTATGAAACCGCTTATCCTGGAAGCCGTAGCGCACCCCAGCGCTGCCACTACGTAGTAGTACCTGGTCTCGTCTGCTGTTATGTCTCTGAGCGCGAACTGTGCCTCAGCCTGCGCGAACCATGTAGCCGCGGAAGACTCCCAAAACTCCGGCAGTTTAATTGCAACGGCGTTCGTAGCCATAATGTGTGTGGTTTCAGAAAACTTATCCGAAAACCGACGTCGGGGTCACCAGTGTAGAGCCGAAGTAACGGAGAAGACCGTAGGTTCACACTTTAGCCGTGTAGGCAACTTTCTTTAATCCACGGTAAATCAGCGAGACAAACAAAACCCACAGCTCGACTCAGCGGAGGTGGCAAGAATAACCAGAAAACTGGCTGGACAACCATAACTTAACCCTGCGTTAACCTGCCAGGGCAACCATGACTTAACCCTTAGTTCCTGGGTTGAATTCTGTCCCCAATACGTGTCCACCACAGTACAAAGAGGAACTCAGGTGTGTGCGCCGGTCCCAGCAGATTCAGCATTTTGTCCATGAGCTCGGATGGCTTGCTGTCACCCAAGCCTTGCAGAGAAAAGAGACGGTGGGCCCTCTCGGCGTCGGAAAGTTCAAAAATCTTCAAGAGGTGGTCTTTGAGCCCCTTGTATTTGTCTGCCGCCGGAGGATCTGTAAGGAGACTCACCACTCTAGTTGCAGTCGAACACCCGAGCGCCGATACCACGTAGTAGTATTTAGTCGCATCATCCGTTATTTTGCGGATAGCAAACTGCGCTTCCGCCTGGGCGAACCATGTCGTTGCCGATGACTCTCAGAGCTCTGGCAATTTGAGAGAAACCGCGTTGATTTCGTTAACCATGTTCGTTCGAAAGATTGTCTCTGATAACTACCAAGAGACAAACGTCGGGGTCACCAGTGTAGAGGAGCTCAAGCAGGAGTCGTGACAACTTTCTCTTTCGGCTACACAACGTGCACCATTTATTCCTTCCACCATTACAACAACAAAAAGCCCGCGCAGCGGAAGTGTGTCACTGTAAACCCGAACCGAGGAAACAGCAGCTGTAAACTAACGTTCCTACTAGCTCAATAAGGGGAATTATGTAGCCCCATAACCACTACATATGTATCATTTTCACTGCCATGGTAACTGGGCTGTATCAGAAGAAGCCTGAATACCACAAGGCCACCACAGATTGAAGGTATGTATTAGGTTCTAGACCAGTGACTAAGCATTGTAACAATGATTAGAAGATTCATTAAACTGATATTTAACACGATTTAAGCTTATCACTTGAGTTTTAGCTAGCTAGCTAGCAAGCAAGCACAATTTTGCTATTAAGCTAGCACAATTTTGCTATCAAGCTAGCTATTTAGCAGAGGTGTAAAAACCAGGTCCAGAAGGTAAAAGTCCAAACCACGTATTTGCTCCACTCATGCACTACACCAGCAGCTAGGTTGCAATATTCATGAGATGCGCGCGCGCGTGTGTGCGCGCGCGGGTTAAGTATTAGGTGTTTTGGGATGTGCTTTACAACTTTCTTACTATGTATGACACTACGCCATCTCTTCCGATCCAAGAGCATCACCACTCCGATAAATAGACTTAGCCGCTGTGAGTCCTACACATACTCAATAGAACTTGCAACGCCTCTGGCAAATTCAATAGTGGAAAGTACTTCATTAATCAGCAACTTGGATGTTATCAAGCGACAACCTGATGGAGCAGTCTTCCATAGTGACTTGGACAATTTTGATCAGCTAGTATCAAATGTATATGGGACAGGGTCCATTCATACCGCCGTAGGGATCTACCTGCAAGATCAAGGGACCTGTGCAGATGCAGCAGCCCTTACCACAACACAGCCTACACAAGAGTCTATTTTTTTTTCTCGCAAACACTTCGTCGCATAGACAAGTAACTAGCATCGTTGGAAAGCTCACGTCGTGCCGTTTTATTTCATATATATTCTCCACTTCGCTGCGATGAACACTTCGTGAGCATGTGAATGATGTGAATTTGGCAGCAATTTGTGTTTGTCAGGCTCTTAAGGTGTTATATCTTGGTTGATGAACCGAGCACGCATTTATCAATGTGTACTTTCCTTTAATGAACGTCTTGCAGCATGGAACATTATTACATGTGTGTCACTGTCTGGCTAGTCTGAACTGGTCTAGCACTCTGCAGTTATATACTGTATCATCTAACTAATGGTAAGGTAGGACCGCCCTCTAGCGGCCTGGAGGTATAACACGTATATCTAGTTCAAGATACCACATAAGGGTTGAAGGGTTGGTGATATGAAGATGGTCTAATGTGAATGATTTTTATATCCTCGCCTGTTAATCTAAGGCACCACGATCACAGCTGATTCAAGGCTGATAAAGCCATCCTTAATGTGTGTGTGTGTATATGTGTGTGTGTGTGTGTGTGTGTGTGGGGGGTCATATTGCTTGGAGAAAGTACTCCAAAACAGTTTGTTGTTGTTTTTTTTGTCAATGCTGTTGTTTCAAGGACACGGTATATTGTGGTCTCATGGTATCCCATCTACTATCTAACAAGCGTCCACGTCCTAACTGTCATATACGGTAGTCAAATGCTCTTGCGCATATACTGTGTGATATACGTTATACGGGTAAATGTAGGGGCTAGGTGACCAAGGGGGAGTTCCGGAAGGTACATGAGTCTTTTTTTTTAAGGTACATGAGTGTTGGTGTGTTGCCTGACGGTGATTCATTAAAACCGACAAAAGCTAAATAAAGACTCCATCGCAATTACTTACATGATCTCAGAAGTAAACAACGAGAGGAGTCATGGCTAAATTCAATCCCCCGACGAATTTTTCTTTCGATAAACCAGGCGAGTGGTCGGATTGGAAGCAGCATTTTGTGAGATTCAGAGCCGCCACTAAACTAGACAAAGATGGCGCCGTGCAGGTAAGCAGCCTGATATACGCTATGGGAAGCGAGTCGGACAGCATCAACTGATCGTTTGCATTTATCGATGAGGGACTTGGAAATGACTTTGATAGTGTGATGTTCAGACTTTAATAGAGAATACCGCTTTAAGAGAAGCAAGGGATTATGGGGCGAGTACGGAAGTAGGAGGAGGAACGAGCATGTATGCGGGACACAGCATTGATGTATGAACGACAGAAGGAGAGTGATAAAAAAAATAAAGCCCCAGTTATTCGTTCACACAGTCGTCCCGTGTATTTGTGGACATTACAATGGCGACGAGGATTTTGTGAATTAAAAGGACTTACCTTGCCATGGAGCGAATGGATTGTTAGCAGCCTAATAGTGATCAGTGATAGCTGCTAACTAATGTTTATCTAGCGGGTGGGGAAATAGCCTCTATTGAAAGTTAAAAAAAAAAACTGACACCCCCCCCTTATTTTTTTTGTAAATCTAAAACATGTAAATCGCCAGCTCCTTTATAAATAGTCTTCTTTCTATACGTCAATTCATTTAAATGTTGTTATCTTCTGGTGAAAGCAGGTGTCACTGTAATACCGGGTACAGTAGGGAAACACCAAACTCAAGCCGTGTTGGTTACGTCAGGGGCAGAATAAATATGGCGCTTGAGTTGATATCGTACTAAACTCGTGTCTGTTCCTTACTGCTCCACAGCCATTTCAGGACTGTGCAGCAACATTAGCTACTGGCTCAGGCACCCCTAGACCTGAGGCCGGTAACATTTAGCATCCGGGATACGACCAGCTGTTTGAGGGCGCCAGAACTGCAACTGTGACCTGTTTCCAGAGCTTCAGGGAAGACTGCCCTCCAAAGTGTCATCCAGAGAGCTACGGCTTCAGGGATCCCAGTCACGATGTCTCGTCCTCAGCTGCTGATCTGGAAACTGCAGAAGAAACTACCAGAGTTGAGTTGCCGTCAACTACAGACCGTGGCACGTGAAATCGGTAATGTGGGAAAAGAAGCAACTGTAGATCCATCCAAATTGACGGAACCCGAATTGTATGATGTGATTGTCGACTTCATAAGGAGTGAGAAGCTCAAGAACATGGAAGATAGAGGCGTGTCTTGCCTGGCGTTTCTTCTTGATATGGTCGAGGAACTGTTGACCCCTATTGATCCCCCGTGTTGGAAGGCGAAGATGCTGATGACCAGGATGACTTATTCTCACCCGAATCTATCAAGACACAGATAACAGCGGAGAGGTTGACGTGGCACAGTCAACTCCAGAAGCAGTCATCCCAGCTAAGTCTATTGTTCCAGTTAGAGACTCTGTGAAGGGTGTGAGAGTCAACACATCGTCATGTGTTTCTGATCAGGTAGTAAGGCTGATTGACATCGCAAGTTTGTTACCTCGTAGGGAGTTTAAGATCCATGGTGGTCAACTATCTGATTCTGGGTCTGAAATTCCTTACAACAGTATGTGCAGACAATTAGATCAGGGTCTTATGGAGGGGTTCAGTGAGTCTGAGATTATCAGAACCGTGATAAAGGTAACCAAACCAGGTAACTTCCGAGAAATGCTAACCAATAAAGATGACCTCACAGTAGCTGAGTTAAAGCGGTTTCTCAGGTCTCACATCAGAGATAAAAGTAGCACGGAACTTTTTCACGAGTTGAGTAATACTAAACAGCAGGATAAAGAGACACCACAGCAATTTTTGTATAGGATAATGGGTTTCAAACAGTGTGTTCCATCAGCCTCACAACAAATTGATACTGAATTCAGCTATGACAAAAGACTGGTACAGGGTACATTCCTCCAAATGCTTTACCAAGTTTTAACTGAAAGAAATAGTCACATAAGGAGTGATCTTAAACCTTACCTCAGAAACTTACGGCTGACTGATGATTTATTGTTGGAGCAAATCACTAAGTCAGCTAGTGAGGAGGCAGACAGACTTAAACGCCTTGGTGCTGTGACTAAATCCAAATCAGCGACTGTTAGCTCAGCTCAGCAGGGTGACAACCGACGAGTTGACCAGGTAAAGCTGACTGATGTTAACTGTGACATACAAGCAAATCAGACTGCTATCATGGAACTGACTGCGCAGGTGTCCACCTTGACAAAACACTTGACTAAACTGGCCACAAAAGTAGACAGTGAGACTGCCCGAGGTGCTCGGCAGCCCCAGATAAGCACCAAGACAGGGATGGCTGACACCAGAGGCCGTTGTTCTCAATGTGTGCAACAGGGAAATGCGTCATGCTCTCACTGCTTCCACTGTGGCCAGGCTGGACATCGTGCTGTGGGCTGTCTAAAAGAGACAATGGTCAGGAAACGGAGTGCAGTTACTGGAGGGGGGAAGCCAGTGACTGAGGTAAAGGCAACGTCCCTGGTGACAGTCAACTCAATTCAAGGCAAGAAACCTGTGTCAGTGACGGCTCAGCCTAAAACAAGAAAATGCAAATTTGGATTTAAAGGACTCAACAGACTCTGATTGTCTGATGGCAGCAAATTTCCTAGTTTTAGTTAGGATTCTAGCAGCAGCATTCTGAACCATCTGAAGACTTTTAGTACCAGAATGTGGCTGACCTGAGAACAGAACATTACAGTAATTAAGTCTGAATGAAACAAATGCATGTATTAGAGTCTCTGCGTCCACCATGGAGAGAAAAGACCGAATTTTAGCTATGTTACGTAAGTGAAAAAAGGCAGTCTTGGTGATTTCTTTAATGTGCTTATCAAAGGAAAGGCTGGGATCAAACGTAACACCAAGATTTTTGGCTGCCACACTTTGTGAAACCACAGAGTTGTCGATTGTTATCGTTACTTGATCAAATTGGTGTCTGTGTCTAGCAGGGCTAATAACCAGCATCTCGGTTTTATCTGAATTTAAAAGCAGAAAGTTGAGTGACATCCAGTTTTTCAAAGTAGCCAAGCAGGCCTCTAAGTTAGTGATTTGAGTATGATCATCAGCCCTTATAGGCACATACAGCTGAGTATCATCAGCATAGCAATGGAAATTTATTCCATAACTGCGTATGATTTGGCCAAGAGGTGTAATGTAAAGAGAGAAAAGTAGAGGGCCAAGAACTGAGCCCTGAGGCACACCATATTTAACGTCAGAAAATTTTGATATAATATTATTATAGCAGACACAATGTGTTCTTCCAGATAAGTAGGACTTAAGCCAAGAGAGAGCTAAGCCAGAGACACCAAAATTACAACTTAATCTATCTAAAAGTATACAGTGATCAATGGTGTCAAAGGCTGCACTGAGGTCCAGTAGTACAGTGCATCCGGAAAGTATTCACACCCTTCACTTTCCCCACATTTTGTTATGTTACAGCCTTATTCCAAAATGGATTAAATTCCCTTTTTCCCCATCAATCTACACACAATACCCCATAATGATGAATTGAAAAAGGTTTTGTAGAAATTTTTGCAAATTTATTAAAAATAAAAAACGGAAATATTGCATGTACATAAGTATTCACACCCTTTGCTATCACACTCAAAATTGAGCTCAGGTTCATCCTGTTTCCACTGATCATCCTTGAGATGTTTCTACATCTTGATTGGAGTCCACCTGTAGTAAATTCAATTGATCGGACATGATTTGGAAAGGCACACACCTGTCTATATAAGGTCCCACTGTTGACAGTGCATGTCAGAGCAGAAACCAAGCCATGAAGTCAAAGGAATTGTCTGTTGACCTCCGAGACGGGATTGTATCGAGGCACAGATCTGGGAAAAGGTACAAAAGATTTCTACAGCTTTGAAGGTCCCGAAGAGCACAGTGGTCTCCATCATTCGTAAATGGAAGAAGTTTGGATCCACCAGGACTCTTGCTAGAGCTGGCCGCCCAGCCAAACTGAGCAATCGGGGGGGAAGGGCCTTGGTCAGGGAGGTGACCAAGAACCCGATGGTCACTCTGACAGAGCTCCAGCGTTCCTCTGTGGAGATGGGAGAACCTCCCAGAAGGACAACCATCTCTGCAGCACTCCACCAATCAGGCCTTTATTGTAGAGGGGCCAGACGGAAGCCTCTGCTCAGTAAAAGGCACATAACAGCCCGCTTGGAGTTTGCCAGGAAGCCCCTAAAGGACTCTCAGACCATGAGAAACAAGAGTCTCTGGTCTGATGAAACCAAGATTGAACTCTTTGGCCTGAATGCCAAACGTCACGTCTGGAGGAAACCAGGCACCTCTCATCACCTTGCTAATACCATCCCTACAGTGAAGCAGGGTGGTGGCAGCATCATGCTGTGGGGATGTTTTTCAGTGGCAAGAACTGGGAGACTAGTCAGGATTGAGGGAAAGATGAATGGAGCAAAGTACAGAGAGATCCTTGATGGAAACCTGCTCCAGAGCTCTCAGGACGACTGGGGTGAAGGTTTACCTTTCAACACGACAACGACCCTAAGCACACAGCCAAGACAACAAAGGAGTGGCTTCGGGACAAGTCTGTGAATGTCCTTGAGTGGCCCAGCCAGAGCCCAGACTTGAACTCCATTGAACATCTCTGGAAAGACCTGAAAATAGCTGTGCAGCGACACTCCCCATCTAACCTTACAGAGCTCGAGAGGATCTGCAGAGAAGAATGGGAGAATACCCCGGATATAGGTGTGCCAAGTTTGTAGCTTCATACCCAAGAAGACTTAAGGCTGTAATCGCTGCCAAGGGTGCCTCAACCAAGTACTGAGTAAAGGGTGTGAATACTTATGTACCTTCCAAATTACAGTTTTTTATTTTTAATAAATTTGCAAAAATCTCTACAAAACCTTTTTCGCTTTGTCATTGTGGGGTATTGTATGTAGATTGATGAGAAAAAAAGGAATTTAATCCATTTTGGAATAAGGCTGTAACATAACAAAATGTGGGGAAAGTGAAGGGGTGTGAATTCTTTCCGGACACACTGTAGAAGGACAGAAGTGGAATCACTGTCTGGACAATCACTGTCCAGAAGGTTTAGAGCCACTCCCTGCACTCGTGGATGTCCCCAGTGGTTTGTCCAAAGTTGTTAAGATCGCTATCCAGAACGTGACCAAACATGATATTTTTCTCTCAGGAAGAACAGTACTTGGTACTCTTCAGGAAGTTGCTGATGTGAAACTGTTTACCTGCCCTATGCAACATGGTGCATCAGCCAAACCGTCCACGAAGACTGACACCTGCTCTGTTCAACTAAGCTCTGAAAGACAAAGCCAACAGGTAAATGACAAACAAAAGCCTCCAGTAAACGAGAAATGGCAGCCACCCGTTGATTTGTCACACTTGGAGGAAAAGGAGGAGGAAACTGTAAGAAAGATGCTCTATGAGGAGTCGGATGTTTTCGCCAAAGATGATAGTGATATCGGCTGCATCCAAGATCTGAAACTCAACATCAGTCTTAAGGATGATGTACCTGTACAAAAGCGCTACAATGCCATCCCAAAGCCTTTATATAGGGAAGTAAAAGAATACGTACAGAATCTGCTGAATCAAGGATGGATAAAGAAGTCAAAATCGCCATATTCATCTCCTGTGGTCTGCGTGCGGAAAAAGGACAGCAGCCTACGGTTGTGTGTCGACTTCAGAGAGGTTAATCAGAAAACCATTCCCGACCGCCACCCCTTGCCACGTATCCAACACCTGCTGGATAACCTCGGAGGCTACACTTGTTTCTCCATACTTGACCAAGGGAGTGCTTACCACCAGGGCTTCGTGGATGAGAGTTCACAACACATCGCTGCATTCAACACACAATGGGAGTTGTATGAGTGGGTGTGACTCCCTTTCGGACTCACAAATGCACCTGCGGCATTTCAGAGATGCATGGAGAGAGTTCTGGAAGGCCTGAGGGATGAGTGTTATTCCCCCTACTTAGATGATGTGCTGTGCTATTCCACATCTTTTGGTAGTCACATACAATGTGAACTTTTTAAATGGCAGGTTAGATACATAGGTCGTGTAGTATCAGATGAGGGAGTCCAAATTGACCCCAAAGACTTGGAGGCAGTAATACAGCTGAAAGAGAAAGAGCCCAAGACAGTGGGGGAAGTTAGAGCATTAATAGGCTCCTTAAGCTACTACCAATCTTTTATCCAGGACTTTGCTAGAATAGCCAGACCCCTTTTTGAGCTTGCACAGGGCCAGAAGGAATCTAATCAAACTGTTCAGTCCAAGGTCACCAGAGGCAGAGTCCAAACTACAAACAGTGGTCAGCTGCCATCCAATACACCTGTCCAGTGGACTCCTGAGCACAGTGCCATTGTCTCCAGGTTTGTGGACATGCTAACCACTTCCCCTATACTAGGCTATCCTGACTGCGATTTGCCGTTTATTCTTCACACAGATGCCCCCAATGAAGGTCTGGGGGCCGTACTTTACCAACAGCAGGGAGGTAAACTATGTGTCATAGGCTATGGCTCCAGATCACTCACTCCTGCCGAAAAAAAAACTATCACTTGCACTCAGGCAAGCTGGAGTTTCTCGCTCTGAAGTGGGCGATTTGTGAAAAATTCAGAGACTATCTGTACTACGCCCCTACTTTCACTGTACTATATACAGATAACAATCCTCTGACTTATATATTGAGTACAGCCAAGCTGAATGCAGTAGGCCACCGCTGGGTCGGCGAGTTGGCAGACTTCAATTTCAACATCAAATATAGGCCAGGGAAGATTAATGCAGATGCTGACACACTGTCACGTTATCCCATCAAGCTCCGTGAGTGCATAGGTGAGTACACCGAAACGATGCCCACAGATGTAGTGGCAGCTATCTGGCAAGGAGACAAAGTGGAGAAAAACGAGGATGTGCCATGGGCCACCGCATTGGTCTTCACCTCAACAGCTGAGGACTCACCACCTAGTACTGTACCTGTATTTTACCCCAGAGAACATCCGAACTGCACAAAGAAATTACTCTTCAATCAGTGAAGTCATAACCCTGAAAAAGAGGATGTATCCCAAATGACAAGGAAAAAAAAATGTCACGTGAGACAAGGAGACTAGTACATGAATGGACCAAACTAAAATTAGACAAGGGAATTCTATATAGACATGCTAGTCAGAGGAAACAGTTGGTTCTCCCTACTGAACTTAAACAAATGGTGCTTAAAGGCTTGCACAATGACATGGGGCATGTTGGTGCTGACAAAGTAATTCGCCTGGCAAGAGAGAGGTTTTTTTGGCCGTTTATGCAGAAGGAGATTGAGGATTACATGATCAGAAGGTGTACTTGTATTAAACAGAAGCGGCCTTGTGGTCCAAACAAAGCACGCATGGGCTCCATAACGCCCCGTTCGAGTTTGTCTCAGTTGATTACCTCCACCTTTAGCAAAGCAAGGGAGGCTATGAATACATACTCGTTCTAGCTGATCACTTTACCTGCTTCGCCCAAGCGTACCCCACTAAAAATATGTCAGGGAAGACGGTGGCAGAGAAAATATTCCAGGATTTCGTCCCTAGGTTTGGGTACCCTGAAAAATTGCACCACGATCAGGGGTGGGAATCTGAGAATGCACTGTTTCAGAGAGTCCAACAGTTGGCCAGCATATCTCATTCTCGAACCACTCCCTACCATCCGCAGGGGAACCCTTTCAGAGACTGAACAGAACACTGCTCCAGATGCTTCGAACCCTGAAGGAGGAGAAAAAGTTTGATTGGAAAGAGCATCTGCCTCATATTGTGCATGCGTACAATTGCACTACCCACGAAGCTACGGGATACTCACCATTCTTTCTCTTATATGGAAGAGCCCCACGGTTGCCAATCGACTTAAACTTTTACCTGTAACCTGAGCAAGAGACCCTAGACAGACAAATGTTTGCACAAAAACGGGCAAGCAGGATGCGGGAGGCATACAAAATTGCCTCAGAAAATAGTAAAAACTCCTCAGCAAAAGGAAAAAGGCAATATGACAAGGGTGTGAAAGGTGCCACCTTCCAACCAGGTGACAGAGTGCTTGTGTGGAACCTCTCCGAAAGAGGCGGCCCAAGCAAACTCCGTGCATACTGGGAGGAGAGGGTCCACCGTGTGATCGAGAGAGTCGGTGAAGGGCCTGTGTACAAAGTACAAGCTGAGAGTGGAGGCAAAGTCATCCGGGTGCTCCATCGAAATCTCTTGCTGCCTGTGAATGCCTTACCTTTAGAAGAGACTGGGACTGGATCTGTAAAAAGGGAACAAACGAAACTGAGTACTAACAACAATGGGATGTCAGAGCAGGACTCTTATGAGACGGACAAAGAAGAGGATTCATATAGCCCCCGTCTCATACCGGTGTATAGGATGACTCCTATTAGACCTCGTGCTACTCACTCAGAGCCACAGAGGCCGCTGGACCCTCCGTTCATGAGTTCCAACCAGTGAGAAATGTATCAACTGATAAAGAACCAGTTACAGGACCAAAACCAGCTCACAGGCCAGAGCAGCAACAAGTACCAACAATCTCACAAAGTGCAGATGATGGAGAAATATATGAGGAAGTAAATGGTGTCCAAGAGGAACACGGTGAAGTAGAAGAGGAGCCTGAACCAGAGTCACCAGGTGAACAAACTGTAAGGAGAACCTCACGTGCACCACGACCCAGGGGAATGTTCACTTATAACAGTTTAGGCCAACCTTCATATCAACTTTTGATGCCTGGAGTCAACTCTGTGTTCCAATGTGTACCCTACCTCATGTCAAGTACTGAAATGCCAAGCCTAGTCTTCCCGGACACTAACAACGTGCCAAGGCCAGTAGTGTGGTCTTACTAGACTGAAGACTAGAACATGATCCATGATGGACAAGACACTTAACAGATTATTTAGGCAGCAAGGACTTCTTCTGAGGTGAACTCTTGACTGTGTGATGACTTATTATTGTAGCTGTAGATGTCAGGAGACATATTTAAAAAGTAGGGGAGAGTGTAGCGGGTGGGAAAATAGCCTCTATTGAAAGTTAAATAAAAACTGACGCCCTCCTTATTTTCTTTGTAAATCTAAAACATGTAAATCGCCAGCTCCTTTATAAATAGTCTTCTTTCTATATGTCAATTCATTTAAATGTTGTTATCTTCTGGTGACAGCAGGTGTCACTGTAATACTGGGTACAGTAGGGAAACACCAAACTCAAGCCGTGTTGGTTACGTCAGGGGCGTAAATATGGTGCTTGAGTTGATAGCATACTAAACCCGTGTCTGTTCCTTACTGCTCCACAACCATTTCAGGACTGTGCAGCAACTTCAGCTACTGGCTCAGGCACCCCTAGACCTGAGGCCGGTAACATTTAGCATTCCGGCGCGTAAACGGATTAGCTCACAGCTCAGATTAGAACGTAGCCTACACCGCATCTAACCATTGCCAACATGCTCTCTGCTACAGCTGATTCTTTCTCCGTTTTTGACGTTCACGGTGGAGCACCTGGATCATTAGGATCAAGATGGGAAAGATGGATGACTCGTTTTGAAAATTTCCTGCGTGCCATGGACATCAAGGAGGATCTCAAAAACGTGTCATGTTACTTCACTATGCTGGTGAACAGGTATATGACATGTTTTGTCACACTTCCCAATAGAGGAGAGGATAAATACTTTTATAAAGTCAAACAGGCTCTTGCTACTTATTTCTCACCAAAGAAAAACGTGGACTTACAAATTCAGACAATCTACTCAATCCTAAAATTAAACAGTTGGGGAATACTATGTCCGCCTATGCACACTGGCTGCATCCTGTGAGTTCCCTGCTGTTGATGCAGAAATCAGACGTCACATCGTACAAAGCTGCAGATCACACAAGCTGAGAAGGCAAGCTCTCACCGATCCCACAGTGACACTGACAAAACTCCTTGAAATAGCCAGGCTGAATGAAGCATCTGAACAACAAGCACTTGAAATAGAAAAACAAATTGACACTGGTTTAGATGGTGTTTTAGCATTGCGCCATCAAGAGCGAAAGAGCCAGCAGCGAGCCCGGCAACCAGCATCTACCACCCGAAATGCACGCGAGTGTTTCAATTGCGGTGAACCATTCCCTTACCAAGGCCAGTGCCCAGCATATGGACATGCATGTCGCAACTGTGGTAAAAGAAATCACTTTTCAAAGAGTGCCAGTCACAACCGAGACAAAATGTCGGATGGCCCCTCAAACTTTGCCTACTCACCTCATCCCAATGAAGGCGGGGCAGGCTCCTCCTCCGCTTACCTCTTCACACTGGGGGATCCAGCCGT
The DNA here is from genome assembly GCF_029633865.1 of Lampris incognitus. Taxonomy (NCBI): domain Eukaryota; kingdom Metazoa; phylum Chordata; class Actinopteri; order Lampriformes; family Lampridae; genus Lampris; species Lampris incognitus. The sequence goes on along the minus strand of NC_079217.1, from coordinate 24,167,815 downwards.
CGCAGCGCCAAAATGGATCATTCAGGTAAATAGGTCCTCACTCGAAGTGCTAGTAGATACTGGAGCCTCTGTCAATGTAATGGATTTTTGTAATTTTCAGTCACTACCAAAACCTCCCGTATTGCAGAGCACGTCAGTCAGGATTTTTACATACGGCTCACACACGCCTTTGCCAATGCGTGGGCAATTCCGCTCACAGCTCAGCTTCTGAGACAGGGTGATCTCAGAGACAGTCTATGTGGTTGACAAGTCAGCGATTCCTGTTTTGAGTTGTCAGACTGCGATTGCCCTCGACCTAGTCCGCCTGATCAACAGTGTAGACATGCCACTAAAGCCTCAGGAGAGGTACTCTGAAGTTTCCAAGGCATTGGGAAACTCAAGAATCACCAGGTAAAGATCCACATCGACACGACTGTACAACCAGTAGCTCAGCCACACAGACGCATCCCATTCCACATGAGGAAGCTAGTCGAACAAGAGTTGGACAAACTACAGGCGATGGACATCATTGAACGTGTTGAGGGCCCGAACACTCTGGGTCTCACCTGTGGTAGTAGCCCCTAAGCCTAAACAACCAGGAAAAATCAGACTGTGTGTCGACATGAAAACCCAAACGAGGCCATCAAGCACGAAAGACACCTCACTCCCACTGTGGATGATATCCTAGCAGACTTAAATGGTGCAAAAGTGTTCTCCAAACTCGATCTAACAGCTGGCTACCACCAACTTGAACTCCACCCTGACTCCCGCTACATAACGACCTTCACTACACACGTGGGCCTGTGACGCTACAAGCATATCAACTTCGGGATATCCTCAGCTGCAGAGATTTTCCAAAACACCATCAGAGAGGCACTATCTGGCATCCCAGGTGTTTTGAACGTCAGTGACGACATGCTGGTGTACGGTGCCAGCCAACAGGAGCACGATGAGAACCTGGAGAAGGTCCTCACACGCCTCAGACTGTCTCTGAGATCACCCTGTCTCAGAAGCTGAGCTGTGAGCGGAATTGCCCACGCATTGGCAAAGGCGTGTGTGAGCCGTATGTAAAAATCCTGACTGACGTGCTCTGCAATACGGGAGGTTTTGGTAGTGACTGAAAATTACAAAAATCCATTACATTGACAGAGGCTCCAGTATCTACTAGCACTTCGAGTGAGGACCTATTTACCTGAATGATCCATTTTGGCGCTGCGACGGCTGGATCCCCCAGTGTGAAGAGGTAAGCGGAGGAGGAGCCTGCCCCGCCTTCATTGGGTTGAGGTGAGTAGGCAAAGTTTGAGGGGCCATCCGACATTTTGTCTCGGTTGTGACTGGCACTCTTTGAAAAGTGATTTCTTTTACCACAGTTGCGACATGCATGTCCATATGCTGGGCACTGGCCTTGGTAAGGGAATGGTTCACCGCATAGGAAACACTCGCGTGCATTTTGGGTGGTAGATGCTGGTTGCCGGGCTCGCTGCTGGCTCTTTCGCTCTTGATGGCGCAATGCTAAAACACCATCTAAACCAGTGTCAATTTGTTTTTCTATTTCAAGTGCTTGTTGTTCAGATGCTTCATTCAGCCTGGCTATTTCAAGGAGTTTTGTCAGTGTCACTGTGGGATCGGTGAGAGCTTGCCTTCTCAGCTTGTGTGATCTGCAGCTTTGTACGATGTGACGTCTGATTTCTGCATCAACAGCAGGGAACTCACAGGATGCAGCCAGTGTGCATAGGCGGACATAGTATTCCCCAACTGTTTAATTTTAGGATTGAGTAGATTGTCTGAATTTGTAAGTCCACGTTTTTCTTTGGTGAGAAATAAGTAGCAAGAGCCTGTTTGACTTTATAAAAGTATTTATCCTCTCCTCTATTGGGAAGTGTGACAAAACATGTCATATACCTGTTCACCAGCATAGTGAAGTAACATGACACGTTTTTGAGATCCTCCTTGATGTCCATGGCACGCAGGAAATTTTCAAAACGAGTCATCCATCTTTCCCATCTTGATCCTAATGATCCAGGTGCTCCACCGTGAACGTCAAAAACGGAGAAAGAATCAGCTGTAGCAGAGAGCATGTTGGCAATGGTTAGATGCGGTGTAGGCTACGTTCTAATCTGAGCTGTGAGCTAATCCGTTTACGCGCCGGAATGCTAAATGTTACCGGCCTCAGGTCTAGGGGTGCCTGAGCCAGTAGCTGAAGTTGCTGCACAGTCCTGAAATGGTTGTGGAGCAGTAAGGAACAGACACGGGTTTAGTATGCTATCAACTCAAGCACCATATTTACGCCCCTGACGTAACCAACACGGCTTGAGTTTGGTGTTTCCCTACTGTACCCAGTATTACAGTGACACCTGCTGTCACCAGAAGATAACAACATTTAAATGAATTGACATATAGAAAGATGACTATTTATAAAGGAGCTGGCGATTTACATGTTTTAGATTTACAAAGAAAATAAGGAGGGCGTCAGTTTTTATTTAACTTTCAATAGAGGCTATTTTCCCACCCGCTACACTCTCCCCTACTTTTTAAATATGTCTCCTGACATCTACAGCTACAATAATAAGTCATCACACAGTCAAGAGTTCACCTCAGAAGAAGTCCTTGCTGCCTAAATAATCTGTTAAGTGTCTTGTCCATCATGGATCATGTTCTAGTCTTCAGTCTAGTAAGACCACACTACTGGCCTTGGCACGTTGTTAGTGTCCGGGAAGACTAGGCTTGGCATTTCAGTACTTGACATGAGGTAGGGTACACATTGGAACACAGAGTTGACTCCAGGCATCAAAAGTTGATATGAAGGTTGGCCTAAACTGTTATAAGTGAACATTCCCCTGGGTCGTGGTGCACGTGAGGTTCTCCTTACAGTTTGTTCACCTGGTGACTCTGGTTCAGGCTCCTCTTCTACTTCACCGTGTTCCTCTTGGACACCATTTACTTCCTCATATATTTCTCCATCATCTGCACTTTGTGAGATTGTTGGTACTTGTTGCTGCTCTGGCCTGTGAGCTGGTTTTGGTCCTGTAACTGGTTCTTTATCAGTTGATACATTTCTCACTGGTTGGAACTCATGAACGGAGGGTCCAGCGGCCTCTGTGGCTCTGAGTGAGTAGCACGAGGTCTAATAGGAGTCATCCTATACACCGGTATGAGACGGGGGCTATATGAATCCTCTTCTTTGTCCGTCTCATAAGAGTCCTGCTCTGACATCCCATTGTTGTTAGTACTCAGTTTCGTTTGTTCCCTTTTTACAGATCCAGTCCCAGTCTCTTCTAAAGGTAAGGCATTCACAGGCAGCAAGAGATTTCGATGGAGCACCCGGATGACTTTGCCTCCACTCTCAGCTTGTACTTTGTACACAGGCCCTTCACCGACTCTCTCGATCACACGGTGGACCCTCTCCTCCCAGTATGCACGGAGTTTGCTTGGGCCGCCTCTTTCGGAGAGGTTCCACACAAGCACTCTGTCACCTGGTTGGAAGGTGGCACCTTTCACACCCTTGTCATATTGCCTTTTTCCTTTTGCTGAGGAGTTTTTACTATTTTCTGAGGCAATTTTGTATGCCTCCCGCATCCTGCTTGCCCGTTTTTGTGCAAACATTTGTCTGTCTAGGGTCTCTTGCTCAGGTTACAGGTAAAAGTTTAAGTCGATTGGCAACCGTGGGGCTCTTCCATATAAGAGAAAGAATGGTGAGTATCCCGTAGCTTCGTGGGTAGTGCAATTGTACGCATGCACAATATGAGGCAGATGCTCTTTCCAATCAAACTTTTTCTCCTCCTTCAGGGTTCGAAGCATCTGGAGCAGTGTTCTGTTCAGTCTCTGAAAGGGTTCCCCTGCGGATGGTAGGGAGTGGTTCGAGAATGAGATATGCTGGCCAACTGTTGGACTCTCTGAAACAGTGCATTCTCAGATTCCCACCCCTGATCGTGGTGCAATTTTTCAGGGTACCCAAACCTAGGGACGAAATCCTGGAATATTTTCTCTGCCACCGTCTTCCCTGACATATTTTTAGTGGGGTACGCTTGGGCGAAGCAGGTAAAGTGATCAGCTAGAACGAGTATGTATTCATAGCCTCCCTTGCTTTGCTAAAGGTGGAGGTAATCAACTGAGACAAACTCGAACGGGGCGTTATGGAGCCCATGCGTGCTTTGTTTGGACCACAAGGCCGCTTCTGTTTAATACAAGTACACCTTCTGATCATGTAATCCTCAATCTCCTTCTGCATAAACGGCCAAAAAAACCTCTCTCTTGCCAGGCGAATTACTTTGTCAGCACCAACATGCCCCATGTCATTGTGCAAGCCTTTAAGCACCATTTGTTTAAGTTCAGTAGGGAGAACCAACTGTTTCCTCTGACTAGCATGTCTATATAGAATTCCCTTGTCTAATTTTAGTTTGGTCCATTCATGTACTAGTCTCCTTGTCTCACGTGACATTTTTTTTTCCTTGTCATTTGGGATACATCCTCTTTTTCAGGGTTATGACTTCACTGATTGAAGAGTAATTTCTTTGTGCAGTTCGGATGTTCTCTGGGGTAAAATACAGGTACAGTACTAGGTGGTGAGTCCTCAGCTGTTGAGGTGAAGACCAATGCGGTGGCCCATGGCACATCCTCGTTTTTCTCCACTTTGTCTCCTTGCCAGATAGCTGCCACTACATCTGTGGGCATCGTTTCGGTGTACTCACCTATGCACTCACGGAGCTTGATGGGATAACGTGACAGTGTGTCAGCATCTGCATTAATCTTCCCTGGCCTATATTTGATGTTGAAATTGAAGTCTGCCAACTCGCCGACCCAGCGGTGGCCTACTGCATTCAGCTTGGCTGTACTCAATATATAAGTCAGAGGATTGTTATCTGTATATAGTACAGTGAAAGTAGGGGCGTAGTACAGATAGTCTCTGAATTTTTCACAAATCGCCCACTTCAGAGCGAGAAACTCCAGCTTGCCTGAGTGCAAGTGATAGTTTTTTTTTCGGCAGGAGTGAGTGATCTGGAGCCATAGCCTATGACACATAGTTTACCTCCCTGCTGTTGGTAAAGTACGGCCCCCAGACCTTCATTGGGGGCATCTGTGTGAAGAATAAACGGCAAATCGCAGTCAGGATAGCCTAGTATAGGGGAAGTGGTTAGCATGTCCACAAACCTGGAGACAATGGCACTGTGCTCAGGAGTCCACTGGACAGGTGTATTGGATGGCAGCTGACCACTGTTTGTAGTTTGGACTCTGCCTCTGGTGACCTTGGACTGAACAGTTTGATTAGATTCCTTCTGGCCCTGTGCAAGCTCAAAAAGGGGTCTGGCTATTCTAGCAAAGTCCTGGATAAAAGATTGGTAGTAGCTTAAGGAGCCTATTAATGCTCTAACTTCCCCCACTGTCTTGGGCTCTTTCTCTTTCAGCTGTATTACTGCCTCCAAGTCTTTGGGGTCAATTTGGACTCCCTCATCTGATACTACACGACCTATGTATCTAACCTGCCATTTAAAAAGTTCACATTGTATGTGACTACCAAAAGATGTGGAATAGCACAGCACATCATCTAAGTAGGGGGAATAACACTCATCCCTCAGGCCTTCCAGAACTCTCTCCATGCATCTCTGAAATGCCGCAGGTGCATTTGTGAGTCCGAAAGGGAGTCACACCCACTCATACAACTCCCATTGTGTGTTGAATGCAGCGATGTGTTGTGAACTCTCATCCACGAAGCCCTGGTGGTAAGCACTCCCTTGGTCAAGTATGGAGAAACAAGTGTAGCCTCCGAGGTTATCCAGCAGGTGTTGGATACGTGGCAAGGGGTGGCGGTCGGGAATGGTTTTCTGATTAACCTCTCTGAAGTCGACACACAACCGTAGGCTGCTGTCCTTTTTCCGCACGCAGACCACAGGAGATGAATATGGCGATTTTGACTTCTTTATCCATCCTTGATTCAGCAGATTCTGTACGTATTCTTTTACTTCCCTATATAAAGGCTTTGGGATGGCATTGTAGCGCTTTTGTACAGGTACATCATCCTTAAGACTGATGTTGAGTTTCAGATCTTGGATGCAGCCGATATCACTATCATCTTTGGCGAAAACATCCGACTCCTCATAGAGCATCTTTCTTACAGTTTCCTCCTCCTTTTCCTCCAAGTGTGACAAATCAACGGGTGGCTGCCATTTCTCGTTTACTGGAGGCTTTTGTTTGTCATTTACCTGTTGGCTTTGTCTTTCAGAGCTTAGTTGAACAGAGCAGGTGTCAGTCTTCGTGGACGGTTTGGCTGATGCACCATGTTGCATAGGGCAGGTAAACAGTTTCACATCAGCAACTTCCTGAAGAGTACCAAGTACTGTTCTTCCTGAGAGAAAAATATCATGTTTGGTCACGTTCTGGATAGCGATCTTAACAACTTTGGACAAACCACTGGGGACATCCACGAGTGCAGGGAGTGGCTCTAAACCTTCTGGACAGTGATTGTCCAGACAGTGATTCCACTTCTGTCCTTCTACAGTGTGTCCGGAAAGAATTCACACCCCTTCACTTTCCCCACATTTTGTTATGTTACAGCCTTATTCCAAAATGGATTAAATTCCTTTTTTTCTCATCAATCTACATACAATACCCCACAATGACAAAGCGAAAAAGGTTTTGTAGAGATTTTTGCAAATTTATTAAAAATAAAAAACTGTAATTTGGAAGGTACATAAGTATTCACACCCTTTACTCAGTACTTGGTTGAGGCACCCTTGGCAGCGATTACAGCCTTAAGTCTTCTTGGGTATGAAGCTACAAACTTGGCACACCTATATCCGGGGTATTCTCCCATTCTTCTCTGCAGATCCTCTCGAGCTCTGTAAGGTTAGATGGGGAGTGTCGCTGCACAGCTATTTTCAGGTCTTTCCAGAGATGTTCAATGGAGTTCAAGTCTGGGCTCTGGCTGGGCCACTCAAGGACATTCACAGACTTGTCCCGAAGCCACTCCTTTGTTGTCTTGGCTGTGTGCTTAGGGTCGTTGTCGTGTTGAAAGGTAAACCTTCACCCCAGTCGTCCTGAGAGCTCTGGAGCAGGTTTCCATCAAGGATCTCTCTGTACTTTGCTCCATTCATCTTTCCCTCAATCCTGACTAGTCTCCCAGTTCTTGCCACTGAAAAACATCCCCACAGCATGATGCTGCCACCACCCTGCTTCACTGTAGGGATGGTATTAGCAAGGTGATGAGAGGTGCCTGGTTTCCTCCAGACGTGACGTTTGGCATTCAGGCCAAAGAGTTCAATCTTGGTTTCATCAGACCAGAGACTCTTGTTTCTCATGGTCTGAGAGTCCTTTAGGTGCTTCCTGGCAAACTCCAAGCGGGCTGTTATGTGCCTTTTACTGAGCAGAGGCTTCCGTCTGGCCCCTCTACAATAAAGGCCTGATTGGTGGAGTGCTGCAGAGATGGTTGTCCTTCTGGGAGGTTCTCCCATCTCCACAGAGGAACGCTGGAGCTCTGTCAGAGTGACCATCGGGTTCTTGGTCACCTCCCTGACCAAGGCCCTTCCCCCCCGATTGCTCAGTTTGGCTGGGCGGCCAGCTCTAGCAAGAGTCCTGGTGGATCCAAACTTCTTCCATTTACGAATGATGGAGACCACTGTGCTCTTCGGGACCTTCAAAGCTGTAGAAATCTTTTGTACCTTTTCCCAGATCTGTGCCTCGATACAATCCCGTCTCGGAGGTCCACAGACAATTCCTTTGACTTCATGGCTTGGTTTCTGCTCTGACATGCACTGTCAACAGTGGGACCTTATATAGACAGGTGTGTGCCTTTCCAAATCATGTCCGATCAATTGAATTTACTACAGGTGGACTCCAATCAAGATGTAGAAACATCTCAAGGATGATCAGTGGAAACAGGATGAACCTGAGCTCAATTTTGAGTGTGATAGCAAAGGGTGTGAATACTTATGTACATGCAATATTTCCGTTTTTTATTTTTAATAAATTTGCAAAAATTTCTACAAAACCTTTTTCACTTCATCATTATGGGGTATTGTGTGTAGATTGATGGGGAAAAAGGGAATTTAATCCATTTTGGAATAAGGCTGTAACATAACAAAATGTGGGGAAAGTGAAGGGTGTGAATACTTTCCGGATGCACTGTACTACTGGACCTCAGTGCAGCCTTTGACACCATTGATCACTGTATACTTTTAGATAGATTAAGTTGTAATTTTGGTGTCTCTGGCTTAGCTCTCTCTTGGCTTAAGTCCTACTTATCTGGAAGAACACATTGTGTCTGCTATAATAATATTATATCAAAATTTTCTGACGTTAAATATGGTGTGCCTCAGGGCTCAGTTCTTGGCCCTCTACTTTTCTCTCTTTACATTACACCTCTTGGCCAAATCATACGCAGTTATGGAATAAATTTCCATTGCTATGCTGATGATACTCAGCTGTATGTGCCTATAAGGGCTGATGATCATACTCAAATCACTAACTTAGAGGCCTGCTTGGCTACTTTGAAAAACTGGATGTCACTCAACTTTCTGCTTTTAAATTCAGATAAAACCGAGATGCTGGTTATTAGCCCTGCTAGACACAGACACCAATTTGATCAAGTAACGATAACAATCGACAACTCTGTGGTTTCACAAAGTGTGGCAGCCAAAAATCTTGGTGTTACGTTTGATCCCAGCCTTTCCTTTGATAAGCACATTAAAGAAATCACCAAGACTGCCTTTTTTCACTTACGTAACATAGCTAAAATTCGGTCTTTTCTCTCCATGGTGGACGCAGAGACTCTAATACATGCATTTGTTTCATTCAGACTTAATTACTGTAATGTTCTGTTCTCAGGTCAGCCACATTCTGGTACTAAAAGTCTTCAGATGGTTCAGAATGCTGCTGCTAGAATCCTAACTAAAACTAGGAAATTTGCTGCCATCAGACAATCAGAGTCTGTTGAGTCCTTTAAATCCAAATTTGCATTTTCTTGTTTTAGGCTGAGCCGTCACTGACACAGGTTTCTTGCCTTGAATTGAGTTGACTGTCACCAGGGACGTTGCCTTTACCTCAGTCACTGGCTTCCCCCCTCCAGTAACTGCACTCCGTTTCCTGACCATTGTCTCTTTTAGACAGCCCACAGCACGATGTCCAGCCTGGCCACAGTGGAAGCAGTGAGAGCATGACGCATTTCCCTGTTGCACACATTGAGAACAACGGCCTCTGGTGTCAGCCATCCCTGTCTTGGTGCTTATCTGGGGCTGCCGAGCACCTCGGGCAGTCTCACTGTCTACTTTTGTGGCCAGTTTAGTCAAGTGTTTTGTCAATGTGGACACCTGCGCAGTCAGTTCCATGATAGCAGTCTGATTTGCTTGTATGTCACAGTTAACATCAGTCAGCTTTACCTGGTCAACTCGTCGGTTGTCATCCTGCTGAGCTGAGCTAACAGTCGCTGATTTGGATTTAGTCACAGCACCAAGGCGTTTAAGTCTGTCTGCCTCCTCACTAGCTGACTTAGTGATTTGCTCCAACAATAAATCATCAGTCAGCCGTAAGTTTCTGAGGTAAGGTTTAAGATCACTCCTTATGTGACTATTTCTTTCAGTTAAAACTTGGTAAAGCATTTGGAGGAATGTACCCTGTACCAGTCTTTTGTCATAGCTGAATTCAGTATCAATTTGTTGTGAGGCTGATGGAACACACTGTTTGAAACCCATTATCCTATACAAAAATTGCTGTGGTGTCTCTTTATCCTGCTGTTTAGTATTACTCAACTCGTGAAAAAGTTCCGTGCTACTTTTATCTCTGATGTGAGACCTGAGAAACCGCTTTAACTCAGCTACTGTGAGGTCATCTTTATTGGTTAGCATTTCTCGGAAGTTACCTGGTTTGGTTACCTTTATCACGGTTCTGATAATCTCAGACTCACTGAACCCCTCCATAAGACCCTGATCTAATTGTCTGCACATACTGTTGTAAGGAATTTCAGACCCAGAATCAGATAGTTGACCACCATGGATCTTAAACTCCCTACGAGGTAACAAACTTGCGATGTCAATCAGCCTTACTACCTGATCAGAAACACATGACGATGTGCTGACTCTCACACCCTTCACAGAGTCTCTAACTGGAACAATAGACTTAGCTGGGATGACTGCTTCTGGAGTTGACTGTGCCACGTCAACCTCTCCGCTGTTATCTGTGTCTTGATAGATTCGGGTGAGAATAAGTCATCCTGGTCATCAGCATCTTCGCCTTCCAACACGGGGGATCAATAGGGGTCAACAGTTCCTCGACCATATCAAGAAGAAACGCCAGGCAAGACACGCCTCTATCTTCCATGTTCTTGAGCTTCTCACTCCTTATGAAGTCGACAATCACATCATACAGTTCGGGTTCCGTCAATTTGGATGGATCTACAGTTGCTTCTTTTCCCACATTACCGATTTCACGTGCCACGGTCTGTAGTTGACGGCAACTCAACTCTGGTAGTTTCTTCTGCAGTTTCCAGATCAGCAGCTGAGGACGAGACATCGTGACTGGGATCCCTGAAGCCGTAGCTCTCTGGATGACACTTTGGAGGGCAGTCTTCCCTGAAGCTCTGGAAACAGGTCACAGTTGCAGTTCTGGCGCCCTCAAACAGCTGGTCGTATCCCGGATGCTAAATGTTACCGGCCTCAGGTCTAGGGGGGGCCTGAGCCAGTAGCTAATGTTGCTGCACAGTCCTGAAATGGCTGTGGAGCAGTAAGGAACAGACACGAGTTTAGTACGATATCAACTCAAGCGCCATATTTATTCTGCCCCTGACGTAACCAACACGGCTTGAGTTTGGTGTTTCCCTACTGTACCCGGTATTACAGTGACACCTGCTTTCACCAGAAGATAACAACATTTAAATGAATTGACGTATAGAAAGAAGACTATTTATAAAGGAGCTGGCGATTTACATGTTTTAGATTTACAAAAAAAATAAGGGGGGGGGGTGTCAGTTTTTTTTTTAACTTTCAATAGAGGCTATTTCCCCACCCGCTAGATAAACATTAGTTAGCAGCTATCACTGATCACTATTAGGCTGCTAACAATCCATTCGCTCCATGGCAAGGTAAGTCCTTTTAATTCACAAAATCCTCGTCGCCATTGTAATGTCCACAAATACACGGGACGACTGTGTGAACGAATAACTGGGGCTTTATTTTTTTTTATCACTCTCCTTCTGTCGTTCATACATCAATGCTGTGTCCCGCATACATGCTCGTTCCTCCTCCTACTTCCGTACTCGCCCCATAATCCCTTGCTTCTCTTAAAGCGGTATTCTCTATTAAAGTCTGAACATCACACTATCAAAGTCATTTCCAAGTCCCTCATCGATAAATGCAAACGATCAGTTGATGCTGTCCGACTCGCTTCCCATAGCGTATATCAGGCTGCTTACCTGCACGGCGCCATCTTTGTCTAGTTTAGTGGCGGCTCTGAATCTCACAAAATGCTGCTTCCAATCCGACCACTCGCCTGGTTTATCGAAAGAAAAATTCGTCGGGGGATTGAATTTAGCCATGACTCCTCTCGTTGTTTACTTCTGAGATCATGTAAGTAATTGCGATGGAGTCTTTATTTAGCTTTTGTCGGTTTTAATGAATCACCGTCAGGCAACACACCAACACTCATGTACCTTAAAAAAAAAGACTCATGTACCTTCCGGAACTCCCCCTTGGTCACCTAGCCCCTACATTTACCCGTATAACGTATATCACACAGTATATGCGCAAGAGCATTTGACTACCGTATATGACAGTTAGGACGTGGACGCTTGTTAGATAGTAGATGGGATACCATGAGACCACAATATACCGTGTCCTTGAAACAACAGCATTGACAAAAAAAACAACAACAAACTGTTTTGGAGTACTTTCTCCAAGCAATATGACCCCCCCCACACACACACACACACACACACATATACACACACACACATTAAGGATGGCTTTATCAGCCTTGAATCAGCTGTGATCGTGGTGCCTTAGATTAACAGGCGAGGATATAAAAATCATTCACATTAGACCATCTTCATATCACCAACCCTTCAACCCTTATGTGGTATCTTGAACTAGATATACGTGTTATACCTCCAGGCCGCTAGAGGGCGGTCCTACCTTACCATTAGTTAGATGATACAGTATATAACTGCAGAGTGCTAGACCAGTTCAGACTAGCCAGACAGTGACACACATGTAATAATGTTCCATGCTGCAAGACGTTCATTAAAGGAAAGTACACATTGATAAATGCGTGCTCGGTTCATCAACCAAGATATAACACCTTAAGAGCCTGACAAACACAAATTGCTGCCAAATTCACATCATTCACATGCTCACGAAGTGTTCATCGCAGCGAAGTGGAGAATATATATGAAATAAAACGGCACGACGTGAGCTTTCCAACGATGCTAGTTACTTGTCTATGCGACGAAGTGTTTGCGAGAAAAAAAAATAGACTCTTGTGTAGGCTGTGTTGTGGTAAGGGCTGCTGCATCTGCACAGGTCCCTTGATCTTGCAGGTAGATCCCTACGGCGGTATGAATGGACCCTGTCCCATATACATTTGATACTAGCTGATCAAAATTGTCCAAGTCACTATGGAAGACTGCTCCATCAGGTTGTCGCTTGATAACATCCAAGTTGCTGATTAATGAAGTACTTTCCACTATTGAATTTGCCAGAGGCGTTGCAAGTTCTATTGAGTATGTGTAGGACTCACAGCGGCTAAGTCTATTTATCGGAGTGGTGATGCTCTTGGATCGGAAGAGATGGCGTAGTGTCATACATAGTAAGAAAGTTGTAAAGCACATCCCAAAACACCTAATACTTAACCCGCGCGCGCACACACGCGCGCGCGCATCTCATGAATATTGCAACCTAGCTGCTGGTGTAGTGCATGAGTGGAGCAAATACGTGGTTTGGACTTTTACCTTCTGGACCTGGTTTTTACACCTCTGCTAATTAGCTAGCTTGATAGCAAAATTGTGCTAGCTTAATAGCAAAATTGTGCTTGCTTGCTAGCTAGCTAGCTAAAACTCAAGTGATAAGCTTAAATCGTGTTAAATATCAGTTTAATGAATCTTCTAATCATTGTTACAATGCTTAGTCACTGGTCTAGAACCTAATACATACCTTCAATCTGTGGTGGCCTTGTGGTATTCAGGCTTCTTCTGATACAGCCCAGTTACCATGGCAGTGAAAATGATACATATGTAGTGGTTATGGGGCTACATAATTCCCCTTATTGAGCTAGTAGGAACGTTAGTTTACAGCTGCTGTTTCCTCGGTTCGGGTTTACAGTGACACACTTCCGCTGCGCGGGCTTTTTGTTGTAATGGTGGAAGGAATAAATGGTGCACGTTGTGTAGCCGAAAGAGAAAGTTGTCACGACTCCTGCTTGAGCTCCTCTACACTGGTGACCCCGACGTTTGTCTCTTGGTAGTTATCAGAGACAATCTTTCGAACGAACATGGTTGACGAAATCAACGCGGTTTCTCTCAAATTGCCAGAGCTCTGAGAGTCATCGGCAACGACATGGTTCGCCCAGGCGGAAGCGCAGTTTGCTATCCGCAAAATAACGGATGATGCTACTAAATACTACTACGTGGTATCGGCGCTCGGGTGTTCGACTGCAACTAGAGTGGTGAGTCTCCTTACAGATCCTCCGGCGGCAGACAAATACAAGGGGCTCAAAGACCACCTCTTGAAGATTTTTGAACTTTCCGACGCCGAGAGGGCCCACCGTCTCTTTTCTCTGCAAGGCTTGGGTGACAGCAAGCCATCCGAGCTCATGGACAAAATGCTGAATCTGCTGGGACCGGCGCACACACCTGAGTTCCTCTTTGTACTGTGGTGGACACGTATTGGGGACAGAATTCAACCCAGGAACTAAGGGTTAAGTCATGGTTGCCCTGGCAGGTTAACGCAGGGTTAAGTTATGGTTGTCCAGCCAGTTTTCTGGTTATTCTTGCCACCTCCGCTGAGTCGAGCTGTGGGTTTTGTTTGTCTCGCTGATTTACCGTGGATTAAAGAAAGTTGCCTACACGGCTAAAGTGTGAACCTACGGTCATCTCCGTTACTTCGGCTCTACACTGGTGACCCCGACGTCGGTTTTCGGATAAGTTTTCTGAAACCACACACATTATGGCTACGAACGCCGTTGCAATTAAACTGCCGGAGTTTTGGGAGTCTTCCGCGGCTACATGGTTCGCGCAGGCTGAGGCACAGTTCGCGCTCAGAGACATAACAGCAGACGAGACCAGGTACTACTACGTAGTGGCAGCGCTGGGGTGCGCTACGGCTTCCAGGATAAGCGGTTTCATAACCAACCCACCGGCCGATGGTAAATACGCCGCGCTTAAACATCTCCTCCTTGAAACTTTTGAACTGTCAGCAACGGAGAGAGCACGTCGCCTCTTCGCAATTCAGGGCTTGGGAGATGGCAAACCATCGGAGCTAATGAGCAGGATGTTAAACCTACTGGGTCAAGAAAAGCCATGTTTCCTGTTTATGGAGCTGTTTAGTGTAGAGCCGAAGTAACGGAGAAGACCGTAGGTTCACACTTTAGCCGTGTAGGCAACTTTCTTTAATCCACGGTAAATCAGCGAGACAAACAAAACCCACAGCTCGACTCAGCGGAGGTGGCAAGAATAACCAGAAAACTGGCTGGACAACCATAACTTAACCCTGCGTTAACCTGCCAGGGCAACCATGACTTAACCCTTAGTTCCTGGGTTGAATTCTGTCCCCAATACGTGTCCACCACAGTACAACTATTTCTGCGACAACTGCCTGCTCAGGTGCGGACCGCTTTGGCTAACACCAGCATTACCGATTGCCGCAAGCTAGCTGAAGAAGCTGACAAGTTCTTCCTGGCCAGCCAACAGCAGCACTGCGCGTCCGCGCTCACCCCTGCCCACCCCCCACACGCCACCACCTGGTGACTCCATGGTGGTCGCCGCGGCAACCCCCGGTCGGCGACAGGAGCCCGGCCTGTGCTTTTACCATGCAAAGTTCGGGGCCAAGGCGAAAAAGTGCACCTCCCCGTGCAATTTCAGCTCGTCGGGAAACGCCAAGTCCGGCGCTCACTAGTGGCCATGGGCGTCGGCGTGGAGGACAACAGGCTACTTTTCCTGCGAGACTCCATCTCGGGGCGGCGTTTCCTATGCGACACTGGGGCGCAGAGGAGTGTCGTACCTGCATCGAGTGTGGACGCCCTGTCGGGCGCTCACGGCCCTCCGATGGAAGCTGCTAACGGCAGCTCTATCCGTACGTACGGCACGAGGCACATTGACATGTGTTTTAACGGACAGCGGTTCAGCTGGGATTTTGTCACCGCCGACGTGGCATTTCCCCTCCTCGGTGCAGATTTTCTTTGTGCTCATGGGCTGCTGGTGGACGTCAGGAATCGACGCCTGATTGACGCCATCACCTTCGCTTCACACGCGTGTGCGCTCAGCGATACAGGCTCCGTCAGGCTGTCCAGCATGCTCTCCAATGAGGACGTGTTTCTCCATCTTCTCTCCGAGTTCCCTGACCTCACTCAGCCCACATTCTCGTCATCTACGACCAAACATGGGGTTGAGCACCACATCGTCACCACCGGCCCGCCGGTGCACGCCCAAGCTCGGCGCCTCGACCCGACCAAGCTCTGTCGCCAAGGCGGAGTTTGAGAACATGGAGCGCCTCGGCATCATCCGTCGCTCCAGCAGCCCGTGGGCTTCACCCCTCCACATAGTGCCTAAGCCTGGCGGTGGGTGGCGTCCATGTGGTGACTACGGTCGGCTCAATGACGCAACAACACCGGACCGCTACCCGGTCCCTCATATCCAAGATTTCTCCGCCCACCTGGCTGGGAAAGTGATCTTTTCCAAGGTGGATCTCGTCCGTGGATACCACCAGGTGCCCGTCCATCCCGCTGATGTCCCCAAAACGGCTGTGACAACTCCGTTCGGACTGTTCGAGTTCCTGCGCGTGCCGTTTGGGCTTAAGAACGCCGCGCAGTCCTTCCAACGCCTCATGGACTCAGTGTTGCGGGACCTGCCTTTCCTCTTTGTGTACCTGGATGACATCCTGGTCGCTAGCACCTCCGTGTCCGAGCACTTGTCCCACCTCAGAGCCCTTTTCGAGAGACTCAGCCTGCACGGGTTGATAGTTAACCCGGCCAAATGCCAGTTTGGTTTGAGCACCATCGACTTCCTGGGCCACTGGGTCACCAAGGACGGGGCGGCCCCGCTTTCATCTAAGGTGGAGGCCGTCACAGACTTTCCACGCCCACACACGGCCCAGTCCCTCCGCGAGTTCATTGGCATGGTGTCCTTCTACCACCGGTTTATCCCCCGGGCTGCCGATCTCCTCTGCCCCCTATATGAGGCTCTGGAGGGCGCAGCCCCCAAACACGCTGTGGACTGGTCTGCAGAGAGGGACACGGCTTTTAAGGATGTGAAGGCCACCCTGGCTGACGCGGCGATGCTGGCACACCCTGTGTCTGGAGCGCCCATTGCCATCACGACGGATGCTTCGGACTACGCTGTCGGCGCGGTTTACGAGCAGTGGGTGAGCGGCACGTGGCAGCCGCTTGCCTTCTTCAGCCGGCAGTCGAACCTGAGAGAACGCAAATACAGCACCTTTGATCGTGAGCTGCTTGGCCTTTTCCTCGCTGTTAGGCACTTTCGTTTCCTACTGGAGGGCCGTCAGTTCACGGCTTTCGTCGATCACAAACCGCTGGTGTTCGCGATGGCCAAGGTGGCAGAGCCGTGGTCAGCCCGCCAGCAGCGACAGTTGGCCTACATCTCAGAGTTTACCACCAACGTGAGGCATGTCGCTGGGAAGTCCAACCCGGTCGCTGACTGTCTCTCCCGGGCCATCGCTGGTGCCGCCCATTTGGGACTCGACTACAGCCAGATGGCGGCTGACCAGGCCGCCGACCCAGGCATGCAGGCATGCAGGACTGCCGACACAGGGCTGCAGTTGGAGGATGTGGCTTTCGACGACGCCGGCGCCACGCTCCTGTGCGACGTCTCTACGGGTCAGCCCCGACCAGTCGTTCTGACTGCTTGGAGGCGACGGGTCTTCGACGCAGTCCATGGGCTGTCTCACCCTGGCAGAAAGCCTTCACAGAGGTTGGTGGCGGCAAAGTTTGTCTGGCATGGACTCAGAAAGGATGTGAGGGACTGGGCTGACACCTGTGTGGAGTTCCAACGCTTCAAAGTGCTCCGGCACGTCAAAGCGCCCCTGATACCTTTCACGGTACCTGAGAGGAGGTTCGACCACGTGAATGTGGACCTGGTAGGCCCCCTACCCCCCTCCCGTGGTTTCACATACCTGCTCACCATGGTCGACAGGACCACGCGATGGCCAGAGGCTGTCCCGCTTTCGTCCACGACAGCGCCTGAGGTTGCCCGAGCGTTCATCGGAACCTGGGTCGCCCGCTTTGGCACCCCATCTGACCTCTCCTCGGACAGAGGGCCGCAATTCACGTCAGCGCTCTGGGAGGAGATCGCCGCAGGTTTAGGGGTGAGGCTCCATCGCACCACAGCATATCACCCTCAGGCAAATGGATTGGTCGAGAGGTTCCATCGCTCGATGAAGGCCGCATTGCGGGCTACCCTCAAGGACGACCGCTGGGTCGACAAACTGCCTTGGGTCATGCTTGGGCTCAGGACGGCTCCCAAGGAGGACCTCCAGTCCTCATCCGCCGAACTGGTCTACGGACAGCCACTTCGGGTCCTGGGGGATTTCCTTCCCACCGCCACAACTCCCTGGTCCGCCAGATGCCAACGGACTGCGCGGCAGGAGGAAGCCAGGGCTTTTGCACCGGTCCCCAGCTGCTGTTCAGCGGAGCCGTTGGGGCAGAGAGATCTGCCCCCCTCGCCACACTGACTTTTCGTATTAAGGCGAATTCTGGGGGGACGTGTGTAGTGGTTATGGGGCTACATAATTCCCCTTACTGAGCTAGTAGGAATGTTAGTTTACAGCTGCAGTTTCCTCGGTTCGGGTTTACAGTGACACACTTCCGCTGTGCGGGCTTTTTGTTGTTGTAATGGTGGAAGGAATAAATGGTGCACGTTGTGTAGCCAAAAGAGAAAGTTGTCACGACTCCTGCTTGAGCTCCTCTACACATCTGTTTTTTCAGATTTGAGGTACTGTAGGCCAATAGTGAAGACTTTCAGCCACAGCAAGTGTAATTTTTGTGATAGAAATTTCATCTTGGGCTCAAATTGAAGCTTATAAACTAGGGAAGTTTTCTATACACAAGTGAGGCATAGATATTCACTATAAAGTGCTGAGGAATAATCATTTTGATGAGAATTTGTCAGGCGGGCAGTACTTTTTTTGTCTTTTTGGGGATGGTGTGGGTGATATCTTAAAACAGAGTTGCAGCAAGCCCCAGAATCTAATGGTCCTGCTTCCCCCCTATGTATCAGAATACTCTCTGCTAAATGTCATACTTGTATGACTATTTATGCCATTGTAGTACCTTAATATTTACATTTACATAATTTCGCCAGTAACATGTCCCATAAAATTGGGTTTTTGGCCCCCTGAGGCCAAACGGGGCCGAGTTGGAGGTGCTCGTTATCAACTTGTGATGGCCCAAGGTATAGGCTAACAAGAAATAACAGTGGAAAAATAAGGTAACAGAAAACATCCTGAGGGCTGGTCCTGGCTCCCGGCCTACCATTAGTGCGGATGGGGCTGCCGTTAGCGGCTTCCATGGGGCCATATCCGCAGGACAGGCTGTCTACCCTCGATGCGGGCAGGACGCTCCTCTGCGCGCCCGTGTCGCATAGGAACCGCCGTCCAGAAATGCTATCTTGGATGAAGAGCAGTCTGCCCGTTCGGCCTACGCACATGACCATTACTGAGCGCCGACCCCGGCGTTTCCCTCCGCGCTGAAACTGCATGGAGATCGGCACCGCTTGGCCTCGGGTCCAGACTTGACGTGGTAAAAACACAGGCCGTGGTCCCGCCGCCACTGTGTTCGGGCAGTAGGGAAAATGTTTGGGCAGGAAAAACAGCGGCTGCGCAGTGCTGTTAACCAGCCATGACAAATCTATCAGCCTCCTCGGCCAGAGCACGACAGTCAGTGATGGCGGTGTTGGCTTAAGCAACCCGTACCTGAGAAGGCAGAAATGGTTGGATGAAGAGGAAGTCGGATCTTGTGCTCTCCCAGGAGATCCAGCATCCTGTCCATAAATTCAGACGGCTTACTGTCACCGAGACCTTGTAGAGAGAAGAGCCAGCTGGCCCGCTCAGCGTCAGAAAGTTCAAACATTTTCTTCAACAGGTGAGCCTTGAGTGTCTCGTATTTATCCTGTTGCAGAGGATTTTTGAGGAGGCTCGCCACTCTGGTTGCTGTCGAACTTCCGAGAGCCGACACCACATAGTAGTGTAAACTACTAATAAGACACGTTAGTCCCTAGCTAACGGGTCTGACCCTTTAGCCGAGCGGTTAGTGACGTCGCCTTGTGGTGCAGTACAAACCGTATCGAATCCCGCACCGGGCAAGAAAATAGTCGGTTACATTGGTGGCAGCGGTGGGATCCGGAAGTGTGCAGATCCTCAGAAGTCTCTTCGGAGCGCGGGAAGAACAAAGCGCGAGGGCGCGCTTCCGGGGAGGGTGATGACTGTAAACTACTAATAAGACACGTTAGTCCCTAGCTAACGGGTCTAACCCTTTGGCCGAGCGGTTAGTGATGTCGCCTTGTGGTGCAGTACACCCCGTATCGCATCCCGCACCGGGCAAGAAAATAACCGGTTACAGTAATATAATATTTTAGTATTTTGTGGTGTCCGCGGGGACTTTCCCGCAATGCGAACTGCGCTTCTGTCTGGGCGAATCAAGCCGAGGCTGACGACTCCCAGAACTCCGGCAGCTTGACAGAAACCGCATTAGTCGTCATGTTCATAAAGCGTTGTCTCTGGGAACGCCCGGCAGACAAATGTCGGGGTCACTAATGTGGAACTTATTCTTCCGTACAAAATCACCATGCGAGCAACATGGCGCTGCTCCAACCACCCTGGTCCTCGCTCCGCCCTGTCAACCCGGAAACCCTTTCTTAGAGCAGTGTTTCTCAACCGGGGGTCCGCGGACCCGTAGTGGTCCGTGGTGTGTAATTTATTGTATTTTAATAAGAGATCTCGCTCCCGTTTGCATTGTTAAAAGTTACTGCATAAAAATTCTGTTGTTACATATATCTGAAAGTTACTGAATACATATTCTGTTTTGTTACATATATCTGAAAGTTACTGCATAAGAATTCCGTTTTGTTAACTATATCTAAGTTACAACCGAAAGCTCTTATTTTTGCCCCAAAGAGTGAATAAATGCTATAATGCAATTTAAAATGCAGTTTCTACTGTTTCTATCAAATTGCAACCCCCCTCCCCCAAGATCAGGTGGAGGGGTCCTCAGGGTAGATCAAAAATACGCAGGGGGTCCAGGACCCCAAAAAGGTTGAGAACCACTGTCTTAGAGGGCCCGTGTCTACCTAACACAAAGCGTCAACCAATTATGGTGAATTGTTTCCATATAGTCCGCTACAAAGGTAATGAAATTACCCTGAAAATGCCCTAGGCCTATGGGTCATATGGGGTTAATAATGCCCCCTCACTTCCAGTACTGCTGTGACTCATTGGCAGCAGCTCCCTACTAAGAAAAAAATCTCATCCACAAAGAAGAGGGTTCTCCATTTTGTAAAAAGTCTCATGAAGGCTTTTTCAGTATGCAGTAGAGCAATGTGCATATGTGTGAGTTTCAAATGCATCTCACGGTATGTCTCTTTGGATGTGTGTGTGTGTGTGTGGGGGGGGTCTGTGCTCATCTTATTTATTTAAACATTTATTTGGGAAGGGACAATGTATATTAATCAACATTCAAAACGAATGTAAATGTATCCGCGTTATCTAAGAGGCTAGTTTCCATCGGCAGTCCCTTTGCCTCATGTGGTTAGGCATCCTAGGATAACAAAATATAAATAAAATAAAAATAATCTGTGAGTGTTTCCAAATTTCCATAGTCTGTGCCGCTCCAATTTTCAGCAAGGACATGCACTTAAGTTAGTGCGAGTCGTAACAAATGATAGGCCCATTCCAGTGGGAAAGAGGGTTTTCCAGCTCTCTGGATGGTTTGAGGTCATTTGTGGTGTATATGGGTGCGATTAAGTCAAGTCAAGTTACATTTTATATCGCGCTTTTCTAGCTGCAACAGCAGTTTCATTTTTTTTCTAAAGTTGTTGAATCCAATCTCCGCCAAACTGAAGCAGGTGAATAATGTCTTCAAAATGGATAAACTTAAGGGTTCCTTAAATGGATTGCATTTATATAGTGTTTAGTCTACCGACCACTCAAAGCACTTTACAATGTATGCCTCACATTCACACACACATGGCGGAGACTGCCATGCAAGGTACCATCCTGCTCATTAGGAGCGGTTAGGGGTTCAGTGCCTTGCTCAAGGACACGACGACGCGCTCTCTGGAGGAGCCGGGTATCAAACCAGCGACCTTCCGATTACTAGACGACCCGCTCTTCCTCCTGAGCCATACCGCCCCATTCCTTTCGTGTAATGTGTATTAACGCTTTTTCCAATAGCGTCAGTAGATGATACCGTGGGATGGGAATGGCCTCATAACATCCTTTAACACTTTTTTGCATGTGTGACGTGACGTGTCTGTGGACCAAAGTGCTTCGACACGTCAGCATTTGGGACTTCACGCCTATGGCAGAGTTCAACCACCAGAGGCGCGATGCTGGCAGAAATATAGTTCACACAGGCTTATTAACATATTTGCACAGAAATGTTAAGATGTCATCCAGGTCAGATGTTTTCAATTGAAACCGCATGTTTGTTTGTTTTTATTAAAATATCCAGGTACTCTTTAAAGGATAAATCACAAATGGAGTGCATGAGAAAAATGACAGCTGAAGAGTATCTTAATAAGTACTACTAAATGAACTTACTTCAAGCCAACCCTTCTTGTATTTTTGCACCTTGAAAGAATTCTTATTTTCCTGTTAGTATTACTCTGCACCAACCACAGCTGTGAATCTGGGTTTCCTAATAAGAGGCTGGACCCCCAACCCTGATGCATCCCCAAGATGGCCATCAACCTCCCCACCCCTTTCTTTCCTTAGTAGCATCCCTGGTCCCAACATTTGTGGTATCTGATGATACAAGAATATTGAATAAATCAAACTGAAATAAATATTTAGGTTTTTTTTTCCACAACTTTAAAGTGCCCACCTTCATGTGGTACAGCAATGTGAACAGACAGGGAAATAAAGCATGAATCAGATTAACATAGGTGACACGTAGATATTACAATATTAAAACTGGAAATTTCTGTTTTAATCATATACATTTATCTATTAAGAAAAAAAAAACTCCAAGGGCAAAAACGGGCCTTTATTGTGCGCACATCTTGCTTAGGGTTGTATGTAGAAGAAGATATCCTACTGTGATGCAGATATTGTGGTCAGAAAAATGTCACTGTTTCACCCTTGCTAACTACTACACCATCCTGCTCTCCAAGTAATCTAACCAGTAAATCACAATAGGTGTAACCCTGGTCTTTGGGTCAATGCTTCAATATGGCCCATGAGCATTTCTAGCCCCATGAAATTGCATCCGTTTGCTGTTAATGCTGATCCACATTAAACAACATTAATTCCATTGAAAAAGAGCTTAAACAAAGGAGAAAGCATCTTTATTCAAATTCATTAACCTTGCACATTTAGACTATCAACACCATCCATTTATTTGTCAGATAAAAAATAAATCAGCGTCTTGACAGATAGGGATAGCGACGGTCCCCTAAATGGCATCATCTCATATTTACTCAACTTGTCTATTTCTTGCGTAGTTTTGTTTAAAGCTTTGAAAATATGATTTAAAAATATAATTTAAAGGCAATTTCTTAGCAGCTTTTGAACTGACTGAATAATTTCATACATCAGTTGAACAAAGCAGTACAATAAAACAATTTACCAAATATTTTGCATGTTAAAATGTCACCAAAATTTCAAAAATCGGTCCAGTGTTTGAGTGCAGCTGCAGGAGGATAGACGGCATATTCACCTAAATGATGACTCGTCGTCTGCAATGCCAACTCCCTTCCAATCTGTCCTAAATCCCCCACGCTTTCTTGAAGAGGCTATGTGTAATTTCATCCTGATATCTACTGTTCAGCGAATTGACCAGCAACAAATCAAAATAAACGAGACATATTGCAGATATCTTGCCATATTTGCCAACATTTATCATTTTTGAACACTTCCAGTAGACATTAGTTTGCTAGTGTTGCTTCATAGATTCAGGGCTATGAGCATCAGCCAAGTCTACGAGGGGTAAGAACTTCAAATAATACCAAATACTCAGCAGGACCGGCTCCTGTGCTTTTTGAATGCAGAAATCTCAAGTGTGTGTATGTGTGTGTTGGACATGAGTTGTTTGTTTTAATCATTACCATGCAGAAACCCTTACTGATATTTACTGTTCATATTGTGCTTTAAGAGGGGTGAAATCTTACACATAGCCCCTTTTGAGTTTTGATTTAAAAAAAAAACAACAACCATCATTTGTCCCCTTAGCTTCAGATGGTGACACGAACAGTGAAACAGGTAGAACCAGCAATGATCCACTGCACTGTGAACAGGACGGATGGTTTTGCATGCGGACAGCAGATCTCTTGTCCTTATTCAAATGATCTTGATTCCACTGTATTCAGTTACATTGTTTGGTTTAACTCATGCTCCTTTTGGACACAATTTGACAACTACCGGGAAAAAAAAGAATTGCCACCATGTCCCAAATTTCATAAACCACATATAAACCTTTTAAACTGGCACTAAATGACTACATTTACATGCACCATAAACCATATTAAGGTCCTTATTCTAAATAAGAGAATAATTCAAGTAAGCCATTGTCATCAGTTGCGTAAAAAAACAACAAAAAAACAAAAAAAAACAAACAAACAACCTTCTATGATTAATGTTAAATGCTTCATCAAAAGCATACCCTTAACATGTCCTTCCTTACATGTGACTTTTTCTGTTTTTAAAACCAAGGCCAGGGTTAGTGTTGGAACCATATCAATTTCGGTCAAAATACAATGCATGAAGACAGTTTCACTTATTTCGCTGTTTATACGATAACTTCACAAACACTAAATGAATGCAGACGCACCTGCAGCTGTCACTCAGATGGCAGCAAGCGTCATCAGAGGGAAACTTGCGCGAAAAGGGCTCGTGCTGTGGAAGGGGGAATTATTGCTTATTCAGACTTTGCTCTATTGCATGTGAAATGGAATAGGATTTTATTTTTTGAATGTAAACAGCTTAATCTGACTATTGTCTTAAAAATAAGGACCTTAATCGATTATGTTGCACATGTAAACATGAGTATACTTTGTTCAGAGGGTTTTATGGTTGATTTCAGCCATTTTCCATTTTTGTTCAGTTTTGTCATCTTTGTTTGTTTAGGCTAATGATTTCAATGTGAAATTGTCAAGAGGGCCGACACCGCGTGTGACTTCAAAGGGCCCGATGGGAAAGCTAATCATTCAGATTGCATGTGATGATACCGAATGTATTTTAAAAACCGGTGCAAATGGGGGGGGGGGGTCTTAGAGACTGAAACTTGGAAGAACAAAAATGAAGTCTAACACACATTTTTTTCAAAGGCTGTTTCCGTTTTTCCAGATAATGACAAAAAGTGGTTTTGGCCTTGACTTCCTAATTGTTTGTTTATCAAACACAAGACAGACCAATCAAGTTCAAGCACCCAAATTTGGCCAAAACATTTTGGAAAATGTGACGCTTCACCCTCTATCATCTCTTGGTAGAATTCAGATTCCATATGAGACTAGACTAAACGGATATCTTAAGTATGCATGATGTTCTCTGTTGGATTTCTAAGCTGTAAAATAAGTTCAGAAATTGGTTGAAATTGAGCTTTAAATACCAGTTTTGCCTCTTCTGTCTCTTCGACCTATTCTCTGTATCACAAAGAAAAGGTGAAACACACATGAGTTGGGTTGGGTACCATTCACATTTGAACCAGTACCGGTAGCTGGAATTCAGTAGCAGTACCCAGCGGTACCTTTTTCGATACTTTACTCTCTCTGTAATGACAAAAATGTAATTTCAGCTGTAAAAAAAATAAGTAAACAAGCAGGAAACTGTAGTGTGAAGTCAATTGGATGAACAGGTGTCGAGAAAAAGGACAGAGACTCCTCCCCTTTTAGTTAGATCATTATTAATACAAGGAATTTTGAAGGGTAATGAGCGCGTGTACTAAGCATCCCTCTCAGGTCGTCCATGAGTGTGTGACCACAATTCAGGACTTTAAGTAGTGACGTTAGAGGGTTGGCTACAGCGTCCACCAAGCATCCCAACGGGTTTCCATAGTAGTGGAAATCGAATATCAGTAAGCAACATACAACGGCAACTTCTTGCGGAAACCGACGTCGCACTGATTACTCTGCCATCTGGAGCGCTGCTGGCAATAGATGACATGTCTATGAACAAACAGGAAAATCGGTCAAATTAGGGGGTATGTTTAACGAATATTCTCCATTCATCCATCCATCGATCCAATATCCAAGCCGCTTATCCCTGTCGGGGTCAAGGGATGCTGGAGCCTATCCCAGTAGTCATTGGGCAGCAGGTGGGGAGACACCCTGGACAAGCCGCCAGTCCATCACAGGGCCAACACATTCACACCTAGGGACAATTTAGTATGGCCGAGTCACCTGAACTACATATCTTTGGACTGTGGGAGGAAACCGGAGCACCTGGACGAAACCCACACAGACACGAGGAGAACATGCAAATTCCACACAGAAGACAACCTGGGATGACCCCCAAGGTTGGACAACCCCAGGGGTTCGAACCCAGGACCTTCTTGCTGTGAGACGACCGTGCTAACCACTGCACCACCGTGCCACCCTGAATACTGAACATGAATGGACAAAAAAAGACAATAGAAAAATAAATCAAGATCGTAACACCAGTCTTTCTTCAACCTGTACCTCTTTTCGGAAGATTCTGCACCTGTTCCGTTAACTGTGTACAAGAATCCAACACAGAATCGGGCCTCCTCACATGCAGTTGAACAAATTTAAACAAATATACTCATAATCCATAAAACTACTAATGGTAGAATCGAATATAAACAAAATGACTGTCAGATATGATAAAAAAAACGTATAAATATAGCCGCAAGCGGTGATAAACGGTGTCCAAGCAGTATTGTAGCTGCCTCTATGTGACATAAAGAATAAGGCTCTCAAGTTTCATGAAGATCGTACATTCACACTGGCAAATATTAGCTACTGAATTTTGATTGGCTTTTTGGCGGCCATTTTGGTAATCCAGCCAATTGGCACTTTAGGCCAGGGGTCGGGAACCTTTTTGACTGGGAGAGCCATAAAAGCCAAATATTTCTAAATATATTTCATTGAGAGCCATATAGTATTTTTAACGTATAATAAATTAAATATGTCTTACTTTTAATGCGACTTCTGGTGCTGCATGGTTTTGCTGATGGCCTTGTAGTCTGGTTCATACGTGGTGAGGTTGAGCTTCATGCAGGCGTTGAGGCTTCCATCAGTTAAACGTGAGCGTAGGTTGGTCTTAATGTTCCTCATATGCGAGAAAGACTGTTCACATGCATATGTAGAGCCAAACATGGTCAATACGGCAATACTCACACGCTGCATTGTGTGGTATGTCACAGGAAGTTCGTTCCAAGTTTTAAGAATCAGCTGGTCTTCAGGTTGAAGATTTTTAATTTCTGTCCACTTGTGTTCCCTCGCCAGCTCTGCTCGCTGTCGCGCAAGACTTTCCAACTCTCCATTAAGTGACTTGAACTTACTCATCCACATGTCTGATGCCTTCAGGTCAGCAACTTCCAGCTCAAAGTCTCCGATAGAGACCCCGGGGATGCATGTCAGGTCGATTTTGTCCACTGCACACTCATGTGGATGAGTGATGAACTTGAAAAGACCAGTGCGCGCACGAAATTCTCCAAAACGTGCTTTGAATGACTGCAGGAGATTGAACGTAAAGCCAGCTAGCTGCTGGAGATCCAGATGTTGAGTGGAGTCACTTGCTAAGCATGCATCTCTAAATTGTTGCAGTCTTTCAAAGTGCAGAAGACGACCTGTTTCAATGTCCCTGAGAAAGACTTCCAGCTTGCTTTCAAATGCAAACACTGCTTGTTGAAGGGATGAGATTGTATTTCCAATACCTTGCATTTTCACATTGAGCTGGTTCAGATGGCCAGTTATGTCCACGAGATAGTGAAACTGCAGGAGCCAGTCAGTGTTGTCTAGCTCAGGATGCTTGACGCCTTTCATTTCAAGAAAAGTCCGGATTTCACTCAGGCAAGCTGCAAAACGGCTGAGCACCTTCCCCCTTGACAACCAACGCACGTTGCTGTGTAAAAGCAGACCGGGATAATGATTCCCAACTTCTTCTAACAGAGCTTTAAACTGGCGATCATTTAAAGCTCGGGCTACAATAAAGTTGACCACTCGAATGACCAGAGACATCACCTCGCCAAGCTCCTGGCCACACGTCTGAGCGCAAAGCGCCTCCTGGTGCAGGATGCAATGAAAACTTAGGATGGCTCTCTTTTCATGTTCACGGAGAAGCGCTACAAATCCTTTGTTCTTCCCCAACATACAGGGTGCACCATCAGTACAGACAGAAATAAGTTTATCCATCGGTAGTTTTTTTTCTTTAGCAAACTCCATGAAAGACGTGAATAAATCCTCTCCTCTTGTTGTCCCTTTCATTGGCAAAACAGCCAAGCTTTCCTCACGCAGTGTGTCACCTGCAGCATACCTGGCAATGATACTGCACTGAGATAGATGGCTAACGTCTGTTGACTCATCTAACGCGAGAGAAAAGTATGTCCCGGCGTTTATGTCCTTAATTTGTGTTTCCTCGACTTGATTTGCCATCATGATGCTACGATCGTGCACAGTTCTTGCTGACAGGGGCATGTCTTTTATTCGTTTGATTATCTTGTCTTTATTTGGGAAGTCATCAAACAGTTCATTGGCCACATCAAGCATGAATGTTTTGGCATACTCGCCATCTGTGAATGACTTTCCATTCCTTACTATTGCCAAAGCCCCCGCAAAGCTAGCGGAATTCCCGTCACCTTGCTTGGTCCACACACGTAGTTGCTGCTGACTCGTCTGCACTCTCCGCCGTAGCTCCTCGCATGCCCTTTTCCTGCTGTCCCCCGCTGGAGATTTCCATGCAAATGAAGCATGGTGCGTATCGAAGTGCCGCTTTATATTTGACCGTTTCATCGATGCAATTTTATCATTGCATATTAGACATACCGCAGATCCTGCTCTCTCCACAAATGCAAATTCCTCTGTGCACGCAGCCTGGAATGCACGGTAATCATCGTCTTTTTTTCTTTTCGCCATCTTTTCCGTTACAAGGGTTGAAGCGGATAAACTAGTTGGCTATCTGATAAAATTGATTTCTTCACCTTTACAATGACCCGGACATGCTCGCGAGCCATTGGTTCCCGACCCGACCCACGGGTGACCCGTGACCCGTGAAATTTATCTTCAAAACTAATTTCTGTTTACTTTAAAATGACACAGTATTATTAAGAAATATCACAAGTATTTTAAAATCAGTTCCAAACTGATTTTTTTGAAAAAAAATTTTTTTTCAACTCAAAATTGTCTGGGAGCCATATGCCGTCACCGGAAGAGCCATATATGGCTCGCGAGCCATAGGTTCCCGACCGCTGATCTAATCTAATATATAGCTATATATCCAATCTAACCTGAAATGTTACCTTAAAGATATATATATATATATAAAAATTAGAATATCATGGAAAAGTTAAATATTTCTGTGAAAATTGTATATATTCTAGACTCACACAGTCCTGAGAAGAGCTCTAATCAGCTAATTAACTCAAAACACCTGCAAAGGTTTCCTGAGCCTTAAATATTTCAGTCTGGTTCAGTACACACAACCACAATCATGAGGAAGACTGCTGACTTGACAATTGTCCTGAAGACAGTCATTGACACCCTCCACAAGGAGGGTAAGCCACAGAAGGTCATTGCTGAAAGGGCTGGCTGTTCGCAGAGTGCTGTATCAAAGCATATCAATGGAAAGTTGAATGGAAGGGAAAAGTGTGGTAGGAAAAGGTGCACAAGCAACAGGGATGACTGCAGCCTTGAGAGGATTGTCAAGCAAGGCCGATTCAAGAACTTGGGGGAGCTTCACAAGGAGTGGACTGAGGTTGGAGTCAGTGCATCAAGAGCCACCACGCACAGACGTGCCCAGGAACTGGGCTACAAGTGTCGCATTCCTTGTGTCAAGCCACTCCTGAACCAGAGACGTCAGAAGCATCTTACCTGGGCTAAGGAGAAAAAGAACTGGACTGTTGGTCAGTGGTCTAAAGTCCTCTTTTCAGATGTAAGTAAATATTGCATGTCATTTGGAAATCAAGGTCCCAGAGTCTGGAGGAAGAGTGGAGAGGCACAGAGTCCAAGTTGCTTGAAGTCCACTGTGAAGTTTCCATTGCCAGTGATGATTTGGGGTGCCGTGTCATCTGCTGGTGTTGGTCCACTGTGTTTTATCAAGCACAGAGTCAATGCAGCCGTCTGCCAGGAGATTTTAGAGCACTTCATGCTTCCGTCTGCTGACAAGCTTTATGGAGATGCTGATTTCATTTTCCAGCAGGACTTGGCACCAGCCCACAGTGCCAAAACTACTAGTAACTGGTTTAATTACCATGGCATTACTGTGCTTGATTGGCCAGCCAACTTGCCTGACCTGAACCCCATAGAGAATCTATGGGGTATTGTCAAGAGGAAGATGAGAGACACCAGACCCAATAATGCAGATGAGCTGAAGGCCGCTATCAAAGCAACCTGGGCTTCCATAACACCTCAGCAGTGCCACAGGCGGATTACCTCCATGCCATGCCGCATTGATGCAGTAATTCGTGCAAAAGGAGCCCCGACCAAGTATTGAGCGCATAAATGGACATACTTTTCAGGAGGTTGAAATTTCTGTATTATAAATCCTTTTTTTGACTGGTCTTATGTAAGATCCTAATATTTTGAGATACTGGATTTTTGATTTTCATGAGCTGTAAGACGTAATCAAGATTAAAACAAAAAAAAAGGCTTGACATATTTCACTTTATGTGTAATGAATCTAGAATATATGGAAGTTTCACTTTTTGAATTAAATTACGGAAAATAATGAACTTTTCCACAATATTCTAATTTTTTGAGAGGCACCTGTATATACCTAACTTCAAATGTTACCAGAGAAAATCTGTGATCTTAACGTTAATTTGAAAAAATATTTGGCGTACTAGTAGAGTAAGTAAGAAAAATTTGTGCTAACGGCTAACAAAAATGATTAACGCTACTTGGAAGATGGCGACATGTGACATCACGACCAAAAATCATTGTTAGGCGAGATACTGGCATGTAGGTGACGATCAGTGCAAGACGTGATTAAAAAAAGAAACAAAAAAAACCTTATCTTTTGATTTCACGGGGACTTTAACAATATCAGATGAGAAAAAGAGAACAAATCTCTCTGACCAAGGCACTCCGTGTAATTAAAAATGTCTTTATTGAAACTTGGACATATCCCAAAAAGGACCTAAAAATGCCCACGCGTAGCGGCTTGGGCCTTCTTCAGGGCATAGTCACTTCAGAGCATAGTCACTATGCCCTGAAGAAGGCCCAAGCCGCTACGCGTGGGCATTTTTAGGTCCTTTTTTGGATATGTCCAAGTTTCAATAGACATTTTTAATTACACGGAGTGCCTTGGTCAGAGAGATTTGTTCTCTTTTTCTCATCTGAAACTACTAACCTTGGACCAAAGAGCACCCAACAAATATATTACTTAACTACAGAGAGGAATGAGCATGCCACTGACTCCAAACACATGACTTTAACAATATGTTGAATCAAGTCAATAGCAGCAGATTCCACAAACTAGTTCTCCTCTTCCTGACTGAAGGTGTGCTGATAACTGAACTCAGCTGGTTGTAGTGTTGGCACACATGGCTCTCAACAGAACATGACTTGAATACCACCAGACAAGAGATTTCATGTCTTTATTTAGCACATTATTAGACTACCTTTTTGGTGTAAATAAAGCGCCTTCATTTAAAGTAACAAAAGAGTTTCCAACTCTACCCCTAAAGTGCTTCAATGAATTAGTAAGATAAGTTAATTAAAATTATGTGAAGTACTCCATCTTTTTTGTAAAAAGGTGCAGTGGCCCCTTAATGGGGGTAAACTTTCAATCTACCTCAGACCTATGAATACTATAATCTCCTGCATTTGGCCCCAGGTGCAACTTTGTGTTGACATTAGATATTCAACTGAGGAATTTCACTCTCTTCATGGCATTATTACAAAAAGCCATCATCCTTTCCAACAGGTTCTGCCAATGTGTATGCAGAACGAAGGCACAGTATTAATAAAATTCAGATTAAATTACAGTTTACAGCATGATTCTGAAACGTTTTTACCCATGGCACCCCTATAGATCATGTTCAAGTATGGCTCAAATCCTTTGGCATTGAATTTTCAAGGGTCTTTGCCAACACAGTCTTGCGAGAAGTTAATCACTGCAATCTGAAACTCTATGCCATTATGGCTACAATAGATCAGACACTGTTTTTATGTGACAATAGACTATCTTTCCAAGTATTAAGGTGAACTGGGTTGAGTTGGGTCGAATATTGGATAAGAGCAAAACTAAACACATGCATCTGCACAGAAAATGGCCAAGAGCATTATGCTATGAAGAACCATGACTGTCCATGCGCAGAAACTCATATTATTTCAATAATCCCCTGAGATATCGTTGAGAACCTGAAATGACATTGGCCACATTCCAAACAAGCGCCGATGAAAGCAAGGATATGCTGCAAGTGCATATGTTGCTATATTGTTGCTGATAAAAAATTCCTGCGTCATATGTCTTCTTCTGTTTTTCTAATGGCTGTCCATACTGAACCCACAGCCTCCTGTCCAAGTCCATCCAGTACAGGCTAGACTGGAATGTTCTGCTTCCCGGATGTGAGGACCTCAGGATTCTTTCTGGGAGGGGAGAAATATACATTATCAGAACTGGATTTACATTGTTACTAATTGGTTTTGCCAGTTTTTCAAATCAACCAAATCACTCCTTTAACAAATTCACAGTAATTGTTTCATTAATGTGTGACCAAGTTGGAAAGTAAAGCCTAGAACTGCTCTAAGCAACTTTGATAACAAATGCACTTGGGAAGCCAGAAAAGGCTTTGCTGCTTCAGTTTCAGTTACAGTATGTTTTCCATTTCCCTCCGGGTCAAGTCAGAGCATAAAAGAGAAGACAATATTTTGCTATGGCGTGAGATGCTCTTAGAATTGTGAAATAAGCTTCTCTTTCAATAATCCTGGCTTTAAAAATGACTGGTACACCTATGAAAGGAATCAGAGTAGGGCAGACTTTCCCCTCTGTGACCCAAACACACACACAGACGTATGGTTTGCACACATGATGGCAGAAACACATACGTGCCTCATATCTATACCTCAATGACTGTATGTATCCAATTTAGCAGCTCATCCACATTAGAGTAAACTCCTGGCCTTCTCTCCCTGGCACAGCCAATGCCCCAGCTCACCACACCTATCTGGTACCAGCGAGAGGAAGACGAGTAGACCAACGGACCACCACTATCACCCTGGGAATGACATAAGTACAGCAATATTTAGTGTACAAATAACATGTTAGATATGTCAGCATATCCAGTAGTTTGTTTTCAGACTGTCAGCACTATCAAAGTGTCCAAAAAACATTTTGAAGCTACAACCTGTCAAACAGGGCTGGCTGTCAGTAGGAAAAGTCCAATGAAATAAACATCCTCAGACATTGATGGAAGGCATTGGAAGGTATTTAGCTTAGCACGTGAATATGAGAACAGCTTTGCAGATGGTGATTTCATCTTTTCTCCATGACATTTAAGCAATCGGCATTTGAAATACAGATTCGTGTCGTCAGTTCAGATTTAAATGCTGGCTCAAGTAAAATAAATTCATAGTCCTATCCAACCTCTCTACCCATACTGATTGTCACTGCAGTCACCTACCTGACAGGCATCTACTTTACCCCCAATGAAGCCTGCACAGATCATCCTGGGGGTTATGGCACTACCGTAGATTGTTGGGCTGGAGCACTTGGCTTGGTCGATCAAAGGGATGATGGCCTTCTGAAGTGAGGGAGATATCGTTCCTGTAGGATGAAAGAGAGGAAAAGGTTTTTCCATGTGTGTGAAGAGAATTAAGAATAATAACCAATGATTTAATGTCTTTGACGCACCAAAGACACCTAAAAAGAGTTTCCTCCTGGGTGGTCAGGTAGACATGGTGATGATAAAAGTTAGTGGCTGTGTGACTGAGTGTGCGTAAGTGTGTTTTCGTGTGTGTGTGTTTCACACCTTGTTCCTCCTGGTATCCCCAGCCAGTAACCACCACGGAGGTTTCAGCAGTAAGCCCCAGAGCTTTGGGAGGCAGACAAACTGGTTTGTGGTTCTCTGCCAGAAAGGGACAGAGAATTCATCATAATAACATCAATTTTTTTTTGCAACTCAAATACTTTTCAAAGCTATTGAAAACACATGAGAATAATGACCAGTGATAAAAGATACAACTTCTGCAACAGTGGAAGTTAATTAATCTGTTGCTATTTGAGTCAGTGGCCACTAGATGGAAGTAGACACCAGCTATCGGAGATACTCCCTCGTCCTGTTTTCAGTTATGGTGTCTTAAGCTGACCTAAAGGTTCAGAGCAATTTATAATTAATTTCTGGTAATTTGAATGAGTCTTATTCAATTGTCTCACCTCCCACAGTGATAGGACTGCTGAGTCTTATCATTGCTATGTCATAGTCATTTCGTGCCACACTGTAGTCTCCATTTACGACAATCCTGTCCACATAGGAACCTCCCAATGTACCCAGGAAGGTCCTACCTGACACCACTTTCCAGCGACTCAGCTCCTTTTTGCCTCTGTGAAACCCAAAGGAGAAACAAGCAAGCAGGAAGCGTGAATGTCTGCTTTCTATGTTTGTTTTGATGGATTCTAACATACATTTGGGGGAATAATAAAATTGGAGGACTATACTTACCCAGAGAAGCAGTGGGCAGCAGTGACTACCCAGCGTGGTGACACCAGTGACCCTCCGCACGTGTGTTGTCCATTCTGCTGCAAGCTGACCTGCCATGGCCAGTCCTTTATGACAGCATCCACACCTCCCACTACACGTTCCTGAGAGCCCACTTGGCCGCAGTCTAACAAATGGAATGACAAAATTCATCTGTTTTATGGTTTTTCCAAAGCATTTGCTGAATCACCGACCCATCTGAATTGATAAAATTTTTATGAAATAAAAAAAAAAGTCACAGAGGTGTTTTTTTCCAGGAATCACAAACCTTATCAGGAGGTGTCCCTGAGAGCTAAAGTGTCAGGAGCTTTATGCTCCTGGCAGGGTCACACAGTTAAAATTGTTCTTAATAGTTCTTGACAAATGGCAATTTATGGTGCCACTGTACACCTCTAAAGTGTGACAAAAGTTTCATACCCCGACAAGCGATTCCGGATCCAACCCCGTTTCGGTCCCATGCAAAAATGCATGAGTTGTTAAGTAAAGTAACCTTTCACAATGTCTAATGCTAATATTGACTCTCCGCTTCTGAGGAAAGATTACTCTCTTATACCTTTCTAGATTGGTTGAGGTGGATTTTGATCGGTTTTGAAGCTGCGTTAAGCAATTGTTAGCTTAGCATAAACTGTAGCCCCCCCCCATGTCACTGTAATGTCACTATAAATTACCACTAGTGGTGGCGTTGGCCAGTGACAACTTCCGCACCATGGTTGTCAGCAAAATAATTATTAAAAACTCACCAACATGTTGAAATATGTAATAAATTAATCATATGTCATTTCTATATAACTCAATATATTTTGAAAGCAGATTGGAAAACGGTCCACTACAAGGTGGTAGGTTGAGACAGTGGAAGGTACATGGCAAATGATTACCCAAAATCCCCCTGCTGAATGTAATGCTAGTGTTGAGGAAACACGTCAAAATGTCCATGCATGTTTTGTCATGCCAGTCTTCCTCTTCTTTTTTGGTTTATCCCTGTACAACTACACATTGACAAGAAAATGTATTATTCTGACAAATAAATACATAATTGTGGACTCCTAAACTTCCCTTATTATCCTGTCATTGGAACTGTACTACCTACAACTGCCTCCTGTTTTGCACCACAGTACTTTTTGCCCTACTGTTTTTGCAATTATACTATACTGACGGGACTTATTTGCTACCTCGAACTGCAGTTATCTGGTTGCAACTAGGGACTGTATCTTATCTATAAACCATGTATATGCAATTGAACAAACTTGAACTTTTTATTAATCTTTCAAGTTTGTTACTCTTTTTATTCTTGTTTTTGAACATATGCTTGCCTTTTTCCTGCCATTTGCGCTGTACAAGAGTTCTCAAGTCTTCTCATTGTGCGTGTAACTTGTTTCACAGTATAATGTCAATAAATTGAATTGAACTGAAATGCCTTACTGTACAGTGTAAAAAATGTTATGCGTGTACATAATTTCTATAAACAGGACTCACCTGAGCACAGTAAAGATATCACGGATCCTGATTTGCAAATCTTTCTGTTAAGAGGCACACAACAATATTCATTATGCATGTGTTTGCAAAAAAAAATCCACACACAGAGAATTCAAAATCCCCTCCCAAATACTGACTTACAATAAACTACACCGAGGCAGTCCTTGGTGAGAGTTTAGTTTCCGTTTCCGTTTCTGTTTGAACACATGCACACACAAACCAGTCTGTCTGGTATGAGGAAAACAGAAGAGGAACAGAAACTGGAATTTTCTGTTCACACATCATGCGAGCGAGACCAGTGACAAACGGGGACTATAATTTGTTTCGGGAGGATTAGCTGCTAACGTAACATGCAGACAATGTGGCTACTCATACCTGTATGCATGTTCACACGGTACTGCACAGAAATGTAACCACATATTAACACGATATTACCCAGTCATATGTGAATGTAAGGAGAGTAGTACCACAATGAAAAGGATGCACGACTACCAGTTATCATGACGCTATTCTTCGGTAAATAAACAGTATTACCTCGCACCCACATGAGCACTATAAATAAGAAATAGTGAACATGTGTGTCAGAACAGCGGTTGTACATGTACAATGACCTCTGCATAGGTAATAACCAGCCAACATGTGAGAGAGCGAGATCAAGAGAATAAAATGACAGATCCGCGCCGTAAATCTTAAGAGAGGAAAATCAGGGCGTCTGGGTGGCATGGTAGGCTATTCCATTGCCTACCAACATGGGGATCGCCGGTTTGAATCCCTGCGTTACCTCCGGCTTGGTCGTGTGTCCCTACAGACACAATTGGCCGTGTCTGCGGGTGGGAAGCCAGATGTGGGTATGTGTCCTGGTCGCTGCACTAGCGCCACCTTTGGTTGGTTGGGGCGCGTGTTCAAAGGGAAGGGGGAACTGGGGGGGGGGGGGGATAGAGTGATCCTCCCATGTGCTACGTCTCCCTGGTGAAACTCCTCACTGTCAGGTGAAAAGAAGTGGCTGGCCACTCCACATGTATCGGAGGAGGCATGTGGTAGTCTGCAACCCTCGTGGGATCAGCAGAGGGGGTGGAGCAGCAACTGGGATGGCTCGGAAGAGTGGGGTAATTGGCCAAGTACAATTGGGAGAAAAGGGGGAGGGGAGGAAAATCAAGTGTTAAATTTATTTGTTTTTCTATACGCCACTGGCCATTTTCGATTCAGAGTTATAGCCATCTGTCTACCACAAGTGACTTTCAATGGATTTCATCAACAAATGTTTAAAAAGAATGACCATAGTCTTAGACAGTATCAATTCAAATGCTATAAACTATCGTGACAGCCACATTAATCCAGCATAGATTTGGCCTAAACAAAGACAAGACATACTACAGTAAATATTGTGGTTTACAGAATCTGAAATGGAGCTGACTTTTCTGATCATTTCCACTGATTTATGAACATTAAAGGTGACAAATGATATGACAAATAAGCCTTTTGAATTTCCCAGGTTGATACCATGACATAGTAGTTGCCAGTCATCCAAGCTGTAGAAGGTTTTGCGTTTCCTACCGGTCAATAGTAGCCTGATGTATTGGGGTGGTCTTGGTCCCAGAGCTGATGGCTGTAAAGGGTCCTGTTTTAAGGGATGACATTATGGTCTGCACCGGAACAGCAGTGCTGCGAGGTTTACTGCGGGACAAAGGAAGGAGAAAATGAAACACTTGATTTAGACAGATTATTAGCTTAGAAGAACAGATGAACAATTAAGTTGTGGAAGGGGATGTCTTCCATCCATCCAAGGAGACCATTTAATGTGGGCGTACTTCCTTTCAACACAACGGTATAATGGCATTGGTCAGAACTGTTTTTGTTACGTTTGCTATGGATGTAACCTCATACACTCGGCCACTTCAATGCTGTGTCACTGCCAGATGTAAATTTACTTTGTGTATCCCAGTTGTTGACATGCTGTTTGTGAATGTTGCTCTGTCCAGTCCTCACTGCACACGCTCCTCCATCCTGAGCCTGGGCTGTACACCTGCAGGATACTCCTGTCTGATATCAGACGCACTGGAGGCCGGATAGGGAGATAAAAAAAAAGAAAAAAAAGAAAGCTTGGTTTTTGAACGCAAGTTTGCTCCCAACTGTGTGTTTATATACATGTGTATAAGAGAGAGCGAGAGAGAGAGTGTGAGAGAAAAACCATGTGCTTACATTACCTGGAAAGGTAGTGTTGACCTTGAAGCTGGAGACACAGGTGATTTCATCCTCTCCTCTGGTGCAGTCAGCTGTGCCATCACAGGCTTTGTCCAGCGGGATGAACTTAACCGACCGCTTGCAGAAAAAGTACTTGCTTACAATTAACTGCTTGCCTGGAGAGCGGAGGGGGAAAGTGGGGAGAAAGGACACAGCACAGACTTGTGTCAGAGTGGACGACATGTGGTTGACTCTGAATGAACAGGGGACTCGTTAACTCGTCGACTCCGACTGGATTTTCATACGAGTTGTTTTCTAACCCACGCAAAACATACCCACCTCTAAAAACTAGACACTAAGGGTTAGTTTGAATTACTAAAGCAGAAGGCATTTCTGTACTAAGATGACTTTTTTTGTGAGCAGTTCTGAAGAAAGCTTACTCAATGCGCTATTCATATATGGAGAATAGTGACTCACTAAAGTATGCAGCGGTAGCCAATATGCCCAGCACCACTACAACCGTCAGGACAGTCAGCAGTATTCGCCTCCACTTTGAGGCCTTGACCTTCTGGGACTTTGGAGCTGTCATGGGCGTTCTGTGACGGCCTGGCCGCAGGACCACTAGCAGAAAGACAGACAGGGTGGGGGGTGTAATGTTTATGGATCTGTACAACATTACAATGATTAATATTTATGACAGTGACATATTGCCCTCATATACAGTCATACATTACGTGAGGCAGAACCCACGAAACGAGTTAGTCAGACAGTAGTTCACAGTACGGCTGTACGCATTGAACCTGAGCTTGTCCAGTAAAGTGCCACGTTTGTTAATAAGTTCTCTGCCTATTTGTATTACACATGAGAACACCACAGTGGGATGACAAGAGAGAAGAACAAATGAGGAACAGAGAAGCAAGGTCAGAACAAGGTCAATGACACAATACAGGAGAATAAGAAGTAGAGTCAGAGTCAAAAGAGAAGTGCCATGTGACTGTGACGTTCTAAGTGACTTTAAAACAAAACCCTCCTTCATATATCGCAGGGTATTCAGAAAAAGCAAAAGCTGATGCAACCACACATTACAGTTTAGTAACCAGGACCAACTGATGGCCTACCTTGCTGCTTAGGATTCAATGGTTTAGAGCTTTCTTCAGGCAGCTGGGTGTCTGTCTAGAGAGGGAATCACAGCAAGGCATAAGACATGATAACACAGCATAGGTGTCAGAAAAAATAGGGTGTGTATTGTGTAGTTTGATGGAAAATAAGTCACAGCTACGTAGGGTGATGCAGAACCAAAGAAGATACTCATGACTCTATTCAGCAAGGTCTATTATTCTCAATGCATCAAAGGAGCCAACAACTTAACGCTCAGACAAACCTTCTCTCTGGCCAAGGCCAGCACGCCCATTACGTCCCCTTTTCCCAGGACAACATGAGCTGACTTGCTTTCCCCTACTTTTGACACGTCTGGCCTCCCAGCCCTATCCTGTGAGCCAGTGATTTGATTCAAGTTGTAAGAGTCAGAAATGCAGAAGTGCACTACCTACCATAGCTATGCCTTCAGATGGGCTTTGTCCTGTATTGCCTCTGAACTGTTGAGATTACTGACGTACAAAACCTCTTAATAATGATCTCTTCCCTCTCAAGGACCAAGTGAGAGTTGTTTTTAATAATATTGCATACTTCAACTCTAAATCAGTTTTGTGTGTGTGTGTGTGTGTGTGTGTGTGTGTGTGTGTGTGTGTGTGTGTGTGTGTGTGTGTGTGTGTGTGTGCGTGCGTGCGTGCGCGCGTGCATTGGTGCAACTTGACCACCATTTGTGTCTCACTAAAAAAACAATGCAAAGCCAAAGCCATGCCTGAAACCAGGGCCACCCAACTTGAGGCCCCCGTGCTCCCTTTGTTTTGGCCCGCCTTGGCATTTGAAAAGCTTATGTTTATTCTCTTCTTATTTTTAAAGTGCTGTAAAATCCTAATCATAATGGCTATGAAACGTAAATTTTGTGCAGCTGAAAAGTACATAATCTTTACGACAATGTTACAGCATTTTACACAACAACAGAAGGGAGTGATAATTGTAAAATATTGTTCATCTGAAGCACAGAGCGTATTTTAATATTATTTTCAGAGAAATGCTCACATGTTGTGCATATACCTTAAAGTGAACATGAAGCAGTTGATCCCGTTAACATGAGTCACTAAATGTATTTCCACTCTAATCAACAATTATACAATAAACATGACATATGTAAACATATAAAAGAAAAAAAGAAGCCCCGTTATATCTTTCATGGCCAGGGCGCCACCATCTTGCAGTACTATAACCCGGACATCATGGGGTAGGTTGGCTTGGCTGAGTTCAGCAGATACAATGGAAAAAGATAGAGAAAGTTGGAGACTGAGGAGGCACATGACAGAAGAAGACAAAAGGGAGGCCACTATTTTATTGCTCCTGGATGTAAAAAAAGAATTTTACAGTGTTACAGCCAGGGACAAAACAGTCCATTTTCATAAACTGCTGCTGAAATGGAGAACAGTACTGAATAATTTCTGTACTGTCAGAATTCTTCATTCTGTCAGTTTATGCATGCATTTGAGCCGATACGGCGTACGAACCGGGTGGAATAAGGATCTTTTCAGATGGTAAGCGACACTATTTTTTTTACAGAAATAAATACGACAATAGTTTGTCTCATCTGCAGACAGAAAGTGACTGTTTTGAAAGAATATAATATTAGTCGTCACTACGAAACAAAACATTCCCTCGTGTCTTTATGCATGCTCAGTAATCCAGGTAAGAAAATCACAGAAAGTTGAATCAGTTCATCTGGATACAACATTTATTGAGAGAGAAACGTTTCATCACTGACTGCAGGTATCCAGCTGTTAGAACAGGACAATGCTATTGACAGAATTTTGTATCACAGATTATACCCAGGGGAATCTACTCTTAGTCTGTATGGTTTATGGTTTACCTAAGATACATAAACAGGATGTGCCATTACAGCCTATTTGTATGATTAATTCAGTGACCTATAACATCTCTAAGTTTCTCACATCTGTTCTTAACCCGTTGGTAGACAGTAATGAACATCACATTCGGCACACTAAGGATTTTGTGGATAAGGTGAGGGACATCATTATGGAGGGGGATGAAACAATGGCCTTATCATGTTAAGTCTGCACCATCCCTAAACCGAGGGGGGGGGGGGGTAAGAGTACATCTGTCACTATCTTACAATGTTGTGATTGCAACTATTCTCAAATCCTCTGTGAATAGTACACATGACCATTGAAACTCTAGTTAATGGTCACGGCAATTTGCATATGAAACTGATTGTTGTTCCACTTCCAGTTATTCCACTGTATTGTTTATAAGGGTGGGGATACCTGCAGTCAGCTGAGACTGAAGAGGTCACTTAGATGAGTGATGAAACGTTTCTCTCAATAAACATTGTGTCTAGATGAACTGATTCAACTTTCTGTGATCTATAAAAGATAATACTTTAATGTAACGTAATTTCACATAACATCAACATTTATTTTTGGCCCATGGTCCTCCATCCAGATTAATTTCTGGCCCTTCATAGGAAAGAATTTGGGCACCTCTGCCTTAAAAAGATTAACAAGAGTGGCACCAGGGTCTACATTACACTCCAATGTGTATGGACTGACAGTGGTTCATGCATACGGACCATCATGTGCCATCAGGTTTTCATGCCACACCCTTGAACCTGTCTGGGTATGTCAGTCAGTCCTGGTGATGTTCACAGATTTGGATGTTGCATAGTGTATAGATGGACTGTGTGTACAATAGGGTCTGGTGTAAGCAGGGCCTATTTACAACATTTGAAGCCAATGCAATGTGAAACAGCCCTTTCCACTCAAATACAATAGATATATCAGAAATACAGCACACTGTGATACACATTGCAGATGGTTGTAATGGGGAGCAGGACAGCCATTCAACCCATGGATCTGAGTTTAAGCCCGTGTATCGACAAGCATCCAACCTGTTGAAATGTCTTTGAGCAAGACAGCCCTAACCAGCTGCCAAGACAAACGGAGCTGACAAGCTGAAGAAGAATTTCTCCTCAGAGATCAGTAAAATATGCCATTGTTGTTATAACGACAACAAATTTGCGGATACTCATGAGCTGGTTATTATTTGTCAGTCTGGGTACAAAATAATGTTAATGTAAACTATTACGTCCTGTCTCAGCTGCTTAGCCAGGTACATGTTCTATCAATGGCACATTCAAAAGGTTCCAGAGGGAAGAGTTTCATTACCAAACTATTTGCATAATAGAACTAACTGATACCAACGATCAATGACAAAACACAACAACGCTACTTCCAATCATGACTCAAAACCAACAGTCATGTCTCATCATAAC
The DNA here is from genome assembly GCF_029633865.1 of Lampris incognitus. Lineage (NCBI taxonomy): Eukaryota > Metazoa > Chordata > Actinopteri > Lampriformes > Lampridae > Lampris > Lampris incognitus. Next base: position 24,125,547 of record NC_079217.1, on the reverse strand, counting down.
ATTTATGTCCCTTCAGTTTGAAATAGGAGCGTTTTCAAGTGTTTTTTTTTGTTGTGACATGTCTGTCTTATCTAGTCAGTCTTCTGATCCAAGACAATTTTCTCCTATGGGAGACAATAAAAATAACCTTGAAACTTGAAATAATGTGACAAAATGTGACACTTTCATTCTGAAGTCAGCTAGAAAATGGTTATGGATCAATTATATGGCTCTTTGATGACATTGCGCTTTTATTTCTGGTTGTTAACTTCCTTTATTCTTAGTTGCTGAACAAATGGATAATGTGGTGCTAAATTACAAATGTTGTCAGTCGACAGACACTTTGTCTGCAGCCATTTATCAATGGCTAATGTGAACCATCCTTTAGTGTTATAGTTCAACTGTCACAACACTATAGCAACTACTGTCAGTGGCCTATTAAGAGGATTTCATCTAATGTTGGGTGGTTAGCATCACATATCAAAGCAACTTTCAGATGTTAGTAATAAAGATAATGTCTAATCTAGAGATCCTTTGGTCAACTGGAGGGAGAGGGGGCTTCAAAAAAGGCAGCATTGTTGTTGTGTGTTTGCTCATCATCTCTCTTTGCTCAGCCTTGGGAAAATTCCCTCATTTGCCTGTTATTTATGTCATGATCATCCTGTTGGGACTGAATACACAGTCACTTCAAAAAAGAGAAGTGCCAACCATCAACTTTCAGGCAAGAAAAAAGTGAAATATTGTCATAATTAATGTAAATACCCAGCCTTTCCCATTTCCCATTATGAGATGCCCTGCTTTCCCAGAGGAATCATTCAGCACTACAACATATGTAAATAATTATTGTTTTTTTGTTGTTGTTTTTGTTTTTGTCATTACTGCCAATGTTGAGTTCTCCGTTTCATATCCAAGAAAATGCTGTTAAAGAATATTTGTTACAGTAAAATGATTACCTATTAGGCTGTGTCTTTAAGAATGCAAACTTCCAGATACAGTGGCATGGAGACGTGGAGGGAAATGGGGGAACAAGCCAAATGTGCAGATGTTGGAATGACAGAAGAGGGAAAGAATGTGGTGAGACAGGTTCTCCAGCCTGGGCAGTGTTTTGGGGGAGGGAGGTCAACTGTATCCTACCGGTTCGTCAGCAGAGGTTTGCTATACTGAGAAACTCCCAGAGATGCTATTACATAAGGCAGAGTCAGTTTCACAAAGCGTTTGGTTTGGTCAAAGCATTTATCATGTTCAATTGGACACAAAGCTTCCATACGTCAGCGACAAGAAAAGGGACAGGGACACCGTGCTCCTGTCTCTGAATGTCCCCGTAGGTAGCCCTCAGATTATGCATTGTGCGGAATAAAGGTGTATTTCTTTTAGTCTGTAATATGAGTTATACTATTGTAACGTGCATGGATAAGAAGACATGCTGGCCGCTAACTGGCGGATCTGACCCTTTAGTCGAGCGGTTAGCGACGTCGCCTGCGGTGCGGGCGATACAGGTTCGCTTCGCGGCCGCGGCAGTTCCTGTGGTTGCGTTGTCCCCCGAATTCGCTACACTATATTGCGGCAAACATCCTATTTTGTTTCATGATGATATCTTTGAATAGAAATACTGTATACCTTTTCCCTTTACTTAAAAAAAGGTGTAATGTGAGTCTAAGACAGTGCCTCTGGCCAGCTTTCAATGAAAGAATGAGCATAGCCAAATTTTTCCAATGCTGGTTGCTACCTACCATAGATCAGATGTATATTTTGTTGTTGAAGTTGCAGTATGTCTTTTTTAAAATTTATTTCAGATTTTTCCCTTTTTTCTCCCAATTTAGTGGCCAATCGATCCCTATTTTAGTTCAAACACCCACCCTCGTACTGTATGCGTTCGCCAACTGCGTCTCTCCGGCCGGCAGTCTGGAAGGAGCCGCCTCGCCACTTCCATGACAAGGCGACTCCAGGCCGAACCACTGCTTTTTCCGACACACAGAGACGCATTCATGTGACGAACACAAGCCGACTCCACCCCCCTCCCGAAGACAGCATTGCCAATTATCACTGCTTCATCGAGTCCGGCCATAGTCGGATCTGACGGGACCGGGGCGCGAACCCCGGTCCCCAGTGGGCAACTGCATCGATGCTTAGACCGCTACGAAGTTGCAGTATGTCTGATTTTTTTTGTTTTGTTTGAGTTTTGCACCAAAATGTATCTTAACGTGGGCACACTGACACACAGTCTACTGTGAGCGAGTTTCATTGACCAGTGTAGCAGCAGTAGTTATTCCATAGGAAAGCTTCACAGCAAGCTTTGTGCACACGGTTTGACAGTTTGGCTTGGCAGTTCTGGGGTGAATCCCTGTTTACAGAAGCCTTGTCTCCCTTGTTCAAATGAAAATAGTGATCTAATTCACCTCTAACTTAAAGGCTATAAGAAGGAAAACTACTTCACAGGAACAAAGGATCTCAGTCATGGAATTATCTTAGGCTCACATTTGCTCTGACACTCTTGGAGTTTTTAGCCCTCAAGCTTGTCTCATATAGAAGATGTAGAGCCTGAGTAACACCTGAATCTAAACAGCAATTCAGGGAGACTTTCACAAACTTATTAAGTATCATCTTTATACAAACATTAAGGACTCATACAAAGCTACTCCCTGCCCCCACCTGGGGCATTCTGACTACCTCTGCCTGTTCCTGGTCACAGCCTACAAACCCGTAATAAAACGGTTCAAGCCAGCAGCAAAGACAATCACTGTCTGGCCAGAAAGAGCAGTCTCTGAACTCCAGGTCTGTTTTGACAACACAGACTGGAGTATTTTTGCACATTCAGCTACCCATGACTCCCATATAAACATTAATGAACAGACATCTGCCATACTAGCCTACATTAACTTTTGCACTGAGAGTGTCATAACAAAAAAATCAATCTGCACCTTTCCAAACCAGAAACCCTGGATGACCAGTGAGGTCTCGCAGCTGCTGAAAGTCCGGGATACAGCGTTCAAGCCAGGTAACTGTGAGGCCTACAGCGTAGCCAGATCCAACCTCAAAAAGGGCATCAGAACAGCCAAACATAAATATTCCCTACGAATAGAGGACCACTTTCACAATAACTCCGATCCCCGGCGAATGAGGCAAGGCATTCAGTCTATCACAGACTACAAAAGCGCCAATAGTGGTCCCACTGTCCATGATGCCTCCCTGCCAGACAAGCTAAATCATTTCTATGCCCGCTTTGACAAGGACAATACTGACCCAGCCACAAAAATCCCCAGCCACCCAGAAAACCAGGTGCTCACTCTATCGATCGCAGAGGTCAGAGAATCACTGCGCAGAGTGAACACACGGAAGGCTGCCGGACCGGATGGCATACCGGGTCGGGTCCTCCTGGAATGTGCTGACCAGCTCGCTGAGGTCTTCACAACTATATCTAACCTCTCACTGTCCCAATCCATAGTCCCGGCATGTTTTAAGACCACCTCTATCATTTCTGTTCCCAAGAAACCAACATCTACGTCTGTATGACTACCAACCCATAGCACTCACCCCCATTGCCATGAAGTGCTTTGAGAGACTGGTTGGGGCTCACATCAAAAACATTACCCCCCCCCCCCACACACACACACAAACATTCGACCCACATCAGTTCGCCTACCGTCCAAAAACGTCTACTGAGGATGCCATTGCCACTGCCCTGCACTTTGCTCTGACCCACCTTGAACATAACACATACATCTGGATGCTGTTTATAGATTATAGCTCTGCCTTCAATACTATCATCCCCGCCAAACTAACCACCAAACTCCTCTCCCTTGGCCTCAACCCCTCCCTCTGTAACTGGACCTTGGACATCCTGACCAACAGACCTCAGTCTGTTAGGTTAGGTGACCACACCTCCTCCACCCTGACCCTCAGCACAGGTGCCCCTCAAGGCTGTGTTCTGAGCCCCCTCCTTTTCTCCTTTCTCCCACGACTGCCTGCCAACTCACCCTTCAAATGTAATAATTAAGTTTGCAGATTACGCCACAGTCATTGGCCGTATCACCAACAATGACGAGATGGCCTACAGGGACGAGATTCAGCACCTCACATCATGGTGTACTACCAACAATCTTGTCCTCAATGTGCAGGAGACGATGGAGCTGATTGTGGACATCAGGAGGTCTAGAAGCTGCAGCCATTCCCCAATACACATCAATGGGGTGGAAGTGGAACGTGTTTCCAGCTTTAAATTCCTTGGAGTCCACATCAGTGAGGAACTTTCCTGGACATTAAATACCCAGGCCCTTGTGAAAAAGGCCCAACAACGCCTGCGTTTCCTGAGGAGGCCGAGGAGTGCCCGTCTATCCCCCAAAATTCTCACCAACTTCTACCACTGCACCATAGAGAGCATGCTGACCAGCTGCATCACAGTGTGGAACGGCAACTGCACCTCAGTAGACCAGAAAGCTCTGCAGCGGGTCGTCAAGGCAGCCCAGCATATCATCAGTACCCAGCTCCCAGCCATAAAAGACATTTATCACAAACACTGCCTTAGAAGGGGTCTCAGAAGAAGGCATCAGCAGAGATCCCACCCACCCCAATCATGGACTGTTTTCCCCCTTGCGCTCTGGGAGGCGCTACAGGAGCCTCAGAGCCTGCACTACCAGGCTCAAAAACTGCTTCTTTCCACAAGCTGTTGCCCACCTGAACCTGGCCACCCACTGAATGTCTGTAAATATTTTTAAATATTTTGTACTCTTGCTCTTTTTTTAACTTATTTTTAGCTTTTGGTCTTCATGTGTGTATATCTTATATTGTGTTTGCTGTGTTTGTCTGTGTCTGTCTTGCACTGTTTGGTGAAGCCACAGCCCTCATTTCATTTTAAACATGTGCCTGCACATTGTTTTTAATGACAATAAATTTAATTTAATTGAGTATGGGTAGGGACACACACACACACACACACACACACACACACACACACAGGTGATACTGAGCTGTGATCTCAGGGAAAAATACTGTAAGAAGAAACCAGGTCACCACTGGTCGTGGAATAAAGAAGACATGGGTGAGATCTTAAAAACAGGAAGGTCCTGGAAAACCTGAAAGATGCCTATAGAAGTCTGATGCTTTTGAGTGGAGAAAAAAAAACTAAACTAAAATACCTACTCTGTTTATTCAAAAAGGTAAGTATATAATACATGCTGGAAAATAAAATGAAAAAAACCTCCAACAAAACGTTGTTATTGATCCCATGACAAGTATTTATTGGATAAGTCAGAGGATACAAATGTTTTGATATGGCCCTGATACCAACTATGATATCACCTTATGTAACTAGCATGGCATGTGTCACACCTTATTCCTGAAGGGTGCCATTCTTACATCCCATGTTTGTTTTTGACTTGAGTTGGCCCATTTGGCTTTGGGCCTGACAGTTAGCTAGGCATTAAGAGGAATAGCTCCGGCCCCAGCAGTGTTAAATAGGTCAGCCAAGGACTGCTTCAACAGATACAAGCCTTGGCTTGGTAAACCTTTTGTTAAACTCAGGTGCTCCCCTTGCTACCACTTAGCTTAGTTGGACTGCGTGCTTCTACACAGAGGCACCACAGAAGAGCTTTTGGGAAACTACATGTGACATATTGGATTTGCTTTAATCAAAGGGAGAGATCTAGAGTAGAGCAGTCGCATGTGCATGTGCATGCACACACACACACACACACACACACACACACACACGTGACATGCAATTTACACACATTTACATTCAATCAGGTGCACACACATTCGCTCCTGTAGCTGCACACCAACAACACTGTGGTGCTGAATATATGTTACCAAATCAAAAATGTGTCATGACTTTATGATTATTAAAATATATGATTTGAGAATTGGTATACCAAATATTACTAAACTAAGCAATAGAAACTTGTGAGTTTGTTGAAGATCAAAATAACCCCACAATCTTTGGATTCCTATATGTAGTGGAAACAGCAATCGACAACACATCAATCAACCATATAGAGAAGAGTGTATTTAAAGCCATCCTGAAGATGTTCATTTTTGTTTTTACTTCCTGGCAACTACGCTGATGGTTGCAAACTGATATGGTGTATTCGCTCTCTAAATCCCAAAGATCCATTAGAAATGAAACAGAGTTGCCTGTGCTGGTGTGTCAGCACTTTCCCTCTCATACCATATGGCTGAACCCATGTTTTAGCATTTGCAGTAGTATCTGTTGGAAATTTTCTTCTATGAGATCAGTCTGCCACATCTGCTTGTTAGCCACACCAACGTTAGTTCTTCAAACTTGCAATTACCTGTCGTATAATTCTGCACACAATGGTGAAGAAGTAAATCACGTGCCCCAGCAAAGCCCTACCTTACAGCAACTATAAAAATGAGAAGCTACAAAAGCATGCCGAACAACACATTATCAACTAATAGAGCTGCAGAGTATATACTGTGCATGCATGATATACAACAGTAAAACTGGACAGGCTTAATGTCACTGTTGATGACCAGAAAACATTCAGAATGACTATATTTCTTCCTACTTCAGCAAAAGAAACCGTTGCTGGGATCAGAGATGATGCCAGATAAATGCTTTTACTTAACTATCTATCTCAGTCACCTTGTAAGTGCACAATGAACTGCAAATGTAAGCTGAATTGGGTCCCATCTTCACTCACCCTCATGATGTGTTCGTCACTTCTTGGTGGGTCCAGATGTGTCTCACCACCTCTGGGGCACAGAGAGAACACTGGTCCCCTTCACTGGAGGTGGGACTCCCCAAAAACCTCTCTTTATTTTCTTTGTCTGTCCTTTTTGTCCTTCCAACCTCCCTGTTTCTCTTGCCGAGACTTCTTTGGCATTAAAGCTTTTCCTGTCACAGGTTTGCGCTCTCTCGCTCTCTTTCTCTCTCTCTCTGCACAGCAGTGTAACTAAATCTATCGTGCACAGTGCTTTGTCTGCCTTACTATGAATTCCCAAGGCTATAAAAAAGGACCGTCAGTGTCTAATTTTGCATTTCACCAGTCTACTATCCTCAGGGAATTGTTTGAAATGACCCAGCCCCTGTGGACAAAACAACACTAACCTATTCCGGGTAACCTGACACTCTGTGCCCTCCTCTCGCTCTCTCTCTCTCCTCTCACCTGTTCGCTTTCCCACTTTGTCTCCCCTCCCACATCGACCAATATAAATGTTTTCAAGAGCCGTGGAGGGGGATGCAAATCTCTGAAACCCTCCCTTCTGCCTTTTTGCCTACCAGGTTTTACCTAGACTTTAACCCACACATCCATGTAGTATCTATTCAAGCCCATATAGTACATACATACATACACAGACAGGGCCACAGTCCCAGCCATGTATACGTATGTACACACATGCACAGTCATTCACATTGCAGTAAGCATATAATTTCCCTTAGGCTTAGGCGTGTGTTTTCCTCACCTGTGTTGTTTTGACATTTTACTTTGAAGTCACTTGATGAGTTTGAAAGTCAGGTCTGACTTTTAAGTGTGACTCACCCCATGACAAATGAAAGTTTAAGCATAACAGTGACTGAATACATGACTAAATGAATTAATTTTGCTGTTTGCAAAGCTCCGGGAGCATAAGGTGTGCTTGACAACAGCAGTCTAGGGGCAGTCACAGAAAGTCAAGTCAAGTCAGTTTTATTTGTATAGCCCAATATCACAAATTACAAATTTGCCTCAAGGGGCTTTACAGCAACACAACATCCTGCCCTTAGACCCTCGCGTCGGATAAGGAACAACTCCCTAAAAAAAAAACCTTTAACAGGGAGAAAAATATAGGAAGAAACCTCAGGGAGAGCAAGAGAAGGGATCTCTCTCCCAAGACGGACAACGTGCAATGGATGCTGTGTTTATACAATTTACACAATACAACATTGAAAGAGGATAACAGAATTATAATAGAATTATAATATGAATTATGTATGAAGAATATGACGAGCAGGATGCCAAGCGGTGTCCAGACACCACTGGAAGAGCCCAGGACCCAAGCCACACGACCAGCATCACCATGTAAAAAAAAACAACCCAGGATAACAAAAATTATATGGATTTATAAGATATATAAAAAGAAAATGTGATGAGGGGGATGCCAAGCAGCATCCAGGTGGCAATCACCATCACCATAGAGACCTGGGAGGAGGACCGACTGCACATGCACACAAGGGAGATTCACATGATACCATTCACACTCAGAAAAAGAGAAAGGAGAAGACATCTTTCAGAGAGAGAGAGAAAAGACATGTGAGAGAAGAGAACAGTTTGCAATAGTCATTAGTCATAATCAATTAAGTCATCAATTATTCATAATCTATATGCTATAATCTCGTCGGCAGAACAGTGGCTGGTAAAATCATTGAGACAGAAACCGACCCACCATGCAGTACAGGTTGTGAAGCACTCAAGTTAAAGGCAACTAATAGTAGGCTAAGGCAAAAAGATGAGTTTGGATTTAAAGGACTCAGCAGACTCTGATTGTCTGATGGCAGCAGGCAGGTTATTCCACAAGAACGGGGCCCGATAGGAAAAGGCCCTGCCACCAGCTGACTTCTCTTTATCTTTGGGTACACACAGGAGCCCTGTATATTGAGAGCGAAGTGCTCAAGATGGAATATACAGTTTAAGGCGATCAGACAGGTAAGATGGAGCAAGCCCCTTTCGGATTTTATAAGTCAGCAGAAGCACCTTGTATTCTGATCTAACATGGATAGGAAGCCAATGAAGGGAGGCAAGAATTGGTATAATATGGTCAAATTCTCTAGTTTTAGTTAGGATTCTAGCTGCAGCATTCCGAACCATCTGAAGACTTTAGTACTAGTATGTGGCAGACCTGAAAGCAGAACATTACAGTAATCAAGTCTGGATGAAACAAATGCCTGTATTAGAATCTGCGTCAGCCATGGACAGAAAAGACCGAATTTTAGCTGCTATGTTACATAAAGTGAAAAAAGGCAGTCTTTAATGTGCTTATCAAAGGAAAGAAAGGCGAGTCACTTCATCTGGACACAAAGTTTATTGAGAGAAATGTTTCATCACTCATCTAAGTGACTCATTTAAGTGTTATATGGTGAAGTCAAGCAAGGCAAGTGCTCCCATGGTGGTCAAAAAAAGCATTTCAAAGACACATTGAATGCCTCATTAAAGGCCTTCACCATCAGCTACGACACATGGGGACAGAACACTCCGAACAGAGGAAAGTGCGTGCAACTGTCCGAAATGGTGCAAACACGCAAGGCCACCAGGATTGCTGCAGCAGAGAGCCGTAGGAAAGACCATACCAGCAACCCTCCAGCTACTCCCACTATCCCATGCCCACACTCCCAAAGAACATTCAGGGTGCAGATTGGACTAACCAGCCATCTTCACACCCACAGAAATAGACCCCTACAGGATGACTAGATGGTCCTCGTCGCCGCGACGGATGAACAACAAGTGACCTCTTTAGTCTCAACTTACTGCAGGTATCCCCACCCTTATAAACAATACAGTTGCATAGCGACCGAAAACAATGATCAGTTTCTAGGGGAAGGGTGTTTTTCAGGTTTATTTTAATTTTATGATTAAGAGGCAATAGTTAACCATAATATTTTAGGACAAGTTGAGAGTCCTTTACAATCAATCAATGCATCAATCAACCAATCAACCCACCAACCAATCAGTCTGTCATTCCTTTTCATTCAGATGCCATTCATATTGAGTACTGTGGTTACTAGATCAGTACTTTTTCATTTTCAGGGATATGGGAGACTGAGTGTAGGAAAAGAAGGAAGGAAACTGTTTGTGATAGCGAGAAAAAGACTGGTGTTGTCACAGCCTCTTGCCCTTGACATCAAAGCGATCGCCCTTGACACCTGCTACACCAGCTGACACCAGCTGACACCTGCTGACCCCCCCTTCACCCCGGCACGCCAGCTGGCCATCAAGCAATCGCCCTCACCCTTAAAAGGCCTCCACTATGGACCAGTCTTCGCTGGAATGTCGCCATTCATGGACTTCTGCCTGCCTGCCTACCTGCCACTGAGCCGACTCCTGCTCTACCCCCGAGATCGGTCACTTCAATAAAGACTTGATTCTTCCCTTACCTGGTTGTCCCGTCTGCTTTTGGGTTCTTTCCTGATACGTGACAGTACGTTCCAGCCACTATGGACCCAGCAGGCCATTCCACCACAGACCTGGCCACGGTCTGCCAGGCTGTAGCCAACCAGGAATCGGTCCTCGGCCAGCACAGCCAGGTGCTACAGGAGATGGCTGACACCCTCCGTGAGCTCGGCTCAAAGATCTCCAGAATCCAGACCCAACTTAGAGCCTCCGCTAGCCCGGGACCCGCCCCTCCAGCTCCGCCACCCTCAGCACCATCAACTTCGGCTAAGGAACCATGGGTTGCCCCGCCCGATAAGTATGATGGAGATTTTGGACTTTGTCGCCCTTCTTTGATGCAGTGTGAGATTGTGTTTAACCAGCAGCCCCAGTCATATTCCACGGATGGAGCCAAAGTCGCTTACATCATGGGTCTGCTCCGGGGAAGCGCTCTGGATTGGGCTACAGCGGTGTGGGAGATGCGGGCCTCCACTTCCTCATCCTACGCTGAGTTCACCACTGCTTTTCGCCAGGTTTTTGATCATCCCATGCGGGGAAAGGACGCTTCAAAAAGACTGATCTCTCTCCGCCAGGGTTCCCGCAGCGTCGCCGACTACTCAGTTGAGTTCCGTATGCTATCAGCGGAGAGCGGATGGAACAACGAGTCCCTCCAGGCCGGGTTTTCCAACGGTCTAAGCGAATCCATAAAGGACGAATTGGTTTCCTACCCCGAGCCTGGAGGTTTGGAGGAATTGGTTACCCTGGCCATTCGTGTGGACAACCGTCTCCGGGAGCGGAGGAGAGAGAGGACGCGCCGCTTTCCTGGTCACAACAACTTTCCACGGGCCACACCTCCAAACGCTGGGGGCTGAGCTCGCTCGACTGAGGCTGACGTCCTCCGAGAAAGCCCGAGGCGTGACTCCTCCCCAGCTTCGGAGCCGATGCAACTCGGCCGCTTCCGGCTCAACCCGGAGGAGCGTCAACGCCGCATCACCGAGAACAGCTGCTTGTATTGTGGTCAGCCTGGTCACTTTCTCGCCTCCTGCCCTCACTGTCCGTCAAACTAGCAGGCTCACGAGGGAGGGGGAGGATCCTCGTGAGTCCAACTGTCTGCCTTCTGTCTCCTCGTCCACGTACAAGCTACCATCAGTTTTAAAGGTCAGTCCACTAAACTTTTGGCTTTAATTGAATCTGGAGCTGATGAAAGCTTTTTGGATGCAAGTGTTGTGAAGCAGTTAGGTCTTGCCACTGTGAGTCTGGACCAGCCTCTTGAAGCTAATGCCCTGGATGGACGTCTCCTGGCCTGGATAACCTCTAAGACCGAGCCTGTGCGCCTCCTGTTGTTGGGAAACCATCAAGAGGAGCTAAGTTTTTTCGTTATCAATTCTCCATTTGTTCCCATTATACTTGGTCATCCCTGGCTGGTTAAGCATAGTCCCCATATTGATTGGTCATCGGCCAGAATTTCAAGTTGGAGTCCCGTCTGTCATGCCATATGTTTCCAGTCTTCTCTGCCTCAGTCTGTCCCCAGTCAGGTGTCAAGCTCTGAGACCTCTGACCTGTCACTGGTGCCTCCAGAGTACCATGACCTCCAAGCCGTGTTCAACAAGCAGCAAGCTCTCTCCCTGCCTCCTCATTGCCCCTATGATTGCGCTATTGACCTGCTGCCGGGCGCTCCCCTCCCCAGCAGTCGTCTATATAGCCTCTCCAAGCCTGAGCGGGAGTCCATGGAGAGGTACATCAAGGACTCCTTGGCGGCGGGTCTTATTCGCCCGTCATCGTCACCCCTTGGTGCGGGGTTCTTCTTTGTGGCCAAGAAGGACAAAACCTTCTGGCCGTGTATTGACTATAGAGGCCTCAATAACATCACAGTCAAGAATAAGTACCCTCTGCCCCTCATGACTTCTGCTTTTGATTCTCTCCAGGGAGCCATAGTGTTCACTAAACTAGACCTCCGCAATGCTTACCACCTGGTCCGGGTTCGAGACGGAGATGAATGGAAGACTGCCTTCAACACCCCCCTGGGGCATTTTGAATATCTGGTGATGCCATTTGGTCTCACTAATGCCCCAGCTGTCTTCCAGAGTCTGGTCAATGACGTCCTACGTGACATGTTGAATCGTTTCGTTTTTGTTTACCTGGATGATATCCTGATTTTTTCCAGAGACCTGTCAGAGCATGTCATGCACGTCCGCCAAGTCCTTCAACGGCTACTGGAGAACTGCCTTTTCGTAAAAGCAGAGAAGTGCGAATTCCATGCCCCTTCAGTCAACTTCCTGGCCTACATCGTGGCCGATGGGTAGGTGAGAATGGACCCCGCCAAGGTCAGAGCGGTTCTTGAGTGGCCAAGCCCAACCAGCTGTAAGCAGCTTCAGAGGTTCCTCGGTTTTGCCAACTTCTACAGATGGTTCATCCGCAATTACAGCCGCGTTGCGGCCCCACTAACCGCTCTTACCTCCACCTCCAGACAGTTCCTGTGGACCCCTGTAGCAGAGGCAGCTTTCCAAGCCCTCAAGCACCGCTTCATCACAGCTCCTATCCTCATCCAGCCAGACCCAACCAAACAGTTCGTTGTAAAAGTCGACGCCTCTGAGATTGAGGTGGGGGCGGTCCTTTCTCAGCGCTCCAGTGAGGATGGCAAGACACACCCCTGTGCCTTCCTGTCTCGCCGTCTCTCCCCAGCTGAAAGGAACTATGATGTGGGGAATCGTGAGCTCCTGGCGGTGAAATTGGCACTGGAGGAATGGCGACATTTTCTGGAGGGGTCTGAGCTTCCTTTTATAGTGTGGACTGACCATAAGAACCTGGAATACATCCAGTCAGCAAAGCGGCTCACCGCGCGCCAAGCCAGGTGGGCGCTCTTTTTTTGGTCGTTTAAATTTTTCTTTGACGTACAGACCTGGCTCCAGGAATGCCAAGCCCGATGCTCTGTCTCGTGTGCATGGGGAGGAGTCTGAGCCCAAGCTCCAACCTCCACCATCGTTCCCTCTACCTGTGTGGTTGCGGCTGCGGCTGTCACCTGGAACTTGAAAGGGAGGTCATGGCAGCACAACAGACTCAGCCTGACCCAGGTAACGGTCCCCCTGGGCACTTGTTTGTTCCAGACGCTGTTAAATCTAGTGTGTTGCAGTGGGCTCACTCTTCCAAACTTACCTGCCATCCTGGAGTAACCCGTACCCTAGCCTTCCTCCGCAGGCGGTTCTGGTGGCCTTCCATGACGGAGGATACTGGGTCTTTTGTTTCTGCCTGTCCTGTTTGTGCCCAGAATAAGCCCTCCACTCGGGCCAGTGCCGGTCTGCTGCGCCCCCTGCCTGTTCCACACCGTCCCTGGTCGCATCTGTCCTTGGATTTCGTCTCCGGTCTGCCCGCCTCCGACGGTAACACCGTTGTACTGACTGTTGTTGATTGCTTCAACAAATTTGTTCACTTTTTGCCCTTGCCTAAACTGCCTTCGGCCCGAGAGACTGCGGATCTGCTGGTCAGGGAGGTTTTCCGGGTCCACGGTCTTCCCCGTGATATAGTGTCTGACCGTGGCCCCCAGTTCACTTCTGCTGTCTGGAAGGCTTTCTGCTCTGCCATCGGTGCCACCTTCAGCCTGTCATCGGGGTTCTATCCTCAGACCAACGGCCAGGCCGAGGGGGCCAACCAGGCATTGGAGACTGTTCTCCGCTGTCTGGTGTCTGCCAACCCATCCTCTTGGTCCTCACAACTTCCCTGGGTAGAATATGCCCATAACACCTTGCCATCATCTGCTACTGGGTTGTCCCCTTTTCAATGCCTTTACGGCTATCAGCCACCCCTTTTTCCTTCTCAAGAGGTAGACATTCTGGTTCCGTCTGTCCAGGCCCATGTCTGTCGGACCTGGCGGCGAGCCCGTGCTGCACTGCTCAGGGCATCCGGCTGTTACCAGCGCTTGGCGGATCGTCATCGCACCCCTGCTCCGGACTACTCCCCCGGTGACCAGGTATGGCTCTCTACCAAGGATCTACCCTTGAAATCGGACGCTAAAAAACTGTCCCCCAGGTATATTGGTTCCTTTCCCATTGTCAAAGTCATTAACCCCTCTGTGGTCTGTCTGAAGCTGCCCCGCACTCTCTGGGTTCACCCTTCCTTCCATGTGTCCTGCCTCAAACCTGTCTCTACCAGCCCTCTAGTTCCTCCGACCCCCCCCGCCCCCACCTCCTCATATGATCAATGATCATCCGGCTTACACCGTTCGTCGTCTCCTGGACTCTCGTCGCCGCCTGCAGTATCTCGTGGACTGGACTGTCCTGTCGCCTTGTCCTGGACGCGAACCTCATCTGGGACTTCCACAGGACACACCCTGACGGGCCTGGTAGGTCGCCCGGTGGCGCCCCTCGGAGGGGGGGTACTGTCACAGCCTCTCGCCCTTGACATCAAAGCGATCGCCCTTGACACCTGCTACACCAGCTGACACCTGCTACACCAGCTGACACCTGCTGACCCCCCCTTCACCCCGGCACGCCAGCTGGCCATCAAGCAATCGCCCTCACCCTTAAAAGGCCTCCACTATGGACCAGTCTTTGCTGGAACGTCGCCATTCATGGACTTCTGCCTGCCTGCCTACCTGCCACTGAGCCAACTCCTGCTCTACCCCCGAGATCGGTCACTTCAATAAAGACTTGATTCTTCCCTTACCTGGTTGTCCCATCTGCTTTTGGGTTCTTTCCTAATACGTGACAGGTGTGGTTGTTGGCCAGAGAGAATGAGCCATTGTTTTACACAGGACCTTACTGTACTAACTTGGCCTGTGCTAACTAAAGCCACGAAACTCTATCCTAGTATCCCATAACTTTTTGGATAACTGGCCAAAGATTCAGGAATTGATGTAGAAAATCAGTGCTATTATACCATCTCCTCTGTCCATTTAAGGATTATGATTGAACTGGTCAAGACAAAAAAGAAAAAGAAAAAAAGCAAGAGCCTGAACACATGGCATTGTAAACGATCAGCCAGACACTTTGACTGACTTCCTTAACTGACTGACCAACAACAAAATGGACCCACACACAGATAGACAGAACGATGTGGACACATAGATTGAAAGATACCCTGTGGAACGTTAAAATGTCACAAAATCCATCGGTGATCATTATCATAACATAGGATGTTTGAACTATAACTGACAGTAAAATTGACTTGACTTGACAGTATGTTTGCACATACCCTAAAAGACAGGATGACAGAATACCACCTTGTTCTTTTAATGGAGTCAGTTTGGTTTACTTTTGAATACCAACAGCTATACTCACTTACTGAAAGGTCTGGTCTAGCGGCTTAGAATAGGATAAACCCCTCTAAATGTTGATGCAGTGATGTCTCCTGATAGCAGTTCAACTATTAAATGTCAGTAGGAATTCTTTAAAATAAATCCGTTTTGTATATCCGGTTTTCACAAAAGATGCCAGACCCTGTATGAGCAGTGGGCATGTCCAAAGTGATAAGACCATCCCATTCAAATTTTGTTAACAGGCAAAATGAAAACCCATCCACATGGGTTCATGCACAGGTATGCTAACATCTGTTATTACACAGCTTTGTAGAATACCCAATTCTGATTGGTCAATTACGTCATTCTAAAGTCTTATTTCTCATAGCAGACTGCTGCTATTAATAACAGAATGTTGTTATGGACGCAGTTCTAATGGACTAATGGACCTAATGGACTAATGAAGCAATAAAATAATTTCTAGATCAATAAAATCATTTTAAATCAATATTTTGTGTCAAATTATTGATTTCTTTAGTAAGTAGTAAGAGGGATAATGCACAATGAGCTGGTCATTATTACAAAATAAACCCCTTCAGGGTGTTTATTTTCAGGGTGTTTGTTATTAACTAATTACATAAAATTTTTTGAATAAATGCTCTGTAAGTTACTGAGTTAGTTTAAGCTAGTTTAAGCTACATAAACAACTAGCTAGCTTACGTTAGCTGTCTAACCTTAAGTGCACTTCTGAATATTTTTTCATTTCTAATGTTACAGTTGTCTTTTCCCAGATACAATCTTCTTCCTTTTGAGGACCCAAGGGACCAGGACAGGATTTCAGATGAGTTTCTGGAGTACCAGATGCTGGCGGAAACAGACATACCTGACACCATCTGTAAAAGTGCCCTGGTGAGTCTTAGAGAGGAAAACCAATTTCCATCGTATGGACATGGTGTGGGCAAACTTGACTATGTGGAAGAGCTGAATAACTGGTAAAGAACAGTTCCTCAGACTTGGGAAGGTGGCACAGGGCCAGGGTGGCACGTGCCACCCCTGACATCTGATTGGCCACTCCAGGTGCCACCCCAAAATTTTATTCGCTGGCATCTTTTTAATATCGAGGACGATACTTCCAGAGTTCACGCGACTATACACAATGGGATCTATGTGAAAGAACAACACATGTTGAAGTAAGTTTTAAATAACACTTGCATTGGGTTTAGGTCATTTTGTGATGTTTATGTGGGATGGTTAAGATTAGCATCTGATTGTTTCAAAAAGGGAAATGTGCTCTTGATAAATTATAGCTAGCGAAAATCTTACCTATACAGCAGTAGCATTAACGTTAGCTAGCTGTGAAGCACGTTTAACCATCTGAAACAACCCATGGCTAGTCTTGACCATCCTACATAAATATCACAGTTTTACGGAAATATCATATAATGTGTATTGACTGCGCTGTATCATAGTACATTTTGTGATATTTATGTCGGATGATTGAGACTTGTTTGAGAAATTAGAGCTAGCTAAAGTTAATCAACGTGGCCTACTACAGCAGCATCAACGTTAGCTGTGGATCACGTTTAACCATCTGAAACAATCCAAGGCTAATCTTGACCATCCGTCATAAATATTACCCAATTACACTGAAATATCATATATTATGTATTAACTGCGCTATATCAGAGTTCATTTTGTGATTTATGCGGGCTGGTTAAGATTTGTCCCTGATTATTTCAGATGTGTAAATATGCTCCAGAGCTAACGTTGATGCTGCTGTAGTAGGTCTTATTTTTGCATAGGGTCAAAAAAAAAAATTAATGAAAAGAAAAGGAATTTTCAGATTTCTTTATAAAAAAGAAAAAAATCAGATCAGGTGGTCACAGACCCCAGCCCTTGCATAACCACCGGACCCCAAAGCAGCTCCCTACCTGAGGATAATAATGCTGAGAGTCAGTGTGGTCAGGCTTCACAAGCCCTCCACCATCAAGTCAGAGCATCTATCAGACAGCCAGTCACATGCCCAGTTCAGAATTTAAGTTTAGTTTCAACAAGCAACAATAGTTGATTTTTGTCAGATTGAGCCTCACTTTACTATCTTGATTCTTGTGTTTTTGTTTTAATGGCTGTGGCATTTGTATTGTGATCATACACTGATAGTTCTTGTGATAATGATGACACAGAGACCCCTGCTTCTGTGGGAGACATCGAAGGAGACCTCGAGCCCTTTCCAAGTGCAACTGCATCAAGGAGTGCTGTTCTAGGACGACCCAATGGTAGGCCTCTACTTTAAAACTACAAATTTTAGTTGGTAGCTGTTGGTATGAAATCTTGTTGATTCTTCAATTACACATTTCCATAGAGATATTACACATTGTTTAATGTATATTCCAGACATGTCAAGATCCAGAGACAAGGGTCCTGTACAGCCATCTTTGAAGTCATTTCCCAGGATGCAGCATGGTACAAGGAAGAGGGGTTTTAACAGCTCTTGGTACATAGAAAATCCATGGGTTGAATATTCTGTTAGTCGAAATTCAACCTATTGTTTTGCCTGTAGGCATTTTTTGCTGCCAAATACACCTCAATCTGCCTTCACACCAAACTCAGGCTTTTATAACGGAAAAAGGCACTGTTCAAATATTCTGGTTTTAAGCTAAATTCTAAGGCAGAGCATCATATTAATGCAATGTATGCATGGAATCATCATAAAAGGGCCAGAGAAAGCAACTCCTCAATTATGGATAGCAGAAATGAGGACCGTAAAAAGAACGTTGGGGAAAACTGTACTTACATGAAAACTATTGCAGATGTGCTCCTATTAACTGCCACTCAAAATATAGTGCAGAGAGGTCATCGAGAGTCTGATGATGACTCTCACAGCAAGGGCAATTTTTTAACAATCTTAGAAGAAATGGCAAAGCAGGACCCTGTCATAGAGAAGAGGATGAACAAAACTGGCAATGCCAAGTACACAAGCCACCTAATACAGAACAAAGCCCTTGAGACATTAGCTGAGATGGTACAAAGTGAAATAATGAGAGAAGTGAAATCAAGTGAAATGTTCAGTGTAATTGCAGATGAAACAGAAGATTTGAAGAAAAAGGAACAAATGTCTTTAGTTGTGAGATACTATTACAACGGGACCATCCACGAGAGCTTTTTAAAATTTAAGTCCGCTGAAAGCTTAGATGCTGCAGGTCTCTCAAAAATGATTATTGATTGCCTTGAAAAACATGGACTAGACTACAGAAATAATCTTGTGGGGCAAGGGTATGATGGTGCTTCGGTCATGAGTGGTAAGCATTCTGGTGTGGCTGCACGGATCAAAAGTAGTGCAAGATTTGCTTTTTATGTGCACTGTAATGCTCATTGTTTGAACTTAGTTCTTGTTGATGCTGTAAAATCTGTGCCCGAGGCAGTTAACTTTTTTCTCTTCTGCAGAAGCTTTATAATTTTGTATCTGGCTCATATGTGTATCTCAAGTTGCTTGCTGTTCAGAAAGAGCTCTATCCTCAGCAGCAGCCCAGGGAACTACAAAGACTAACTGATACTAGGTGGGCATGCAGATACATGGCATGCCACAATCTGAGGGACAGGCTTCCAGCAGTTCTGAGACTGCTACAGGATATTGCACTTGAGAATAGTGGTGATAGATTAGTGGACGCAAAGGGCCTTCTTTGTCAGATAGATTTACACTTCATAGGGCTTTTAGTTACCTTTTGTAAAGAACTAGGTGATGCCAAATGTCTTTCTGACATGCTCCAATCCAGTTCTCTTGACCTAGCAAGGGCTGTGGATCTAGTATATGCCCTGAAAGATAGGACTGCAGAAGTGAGGGTTACTTTGGGGACTTGTGGAAAGAGATCAAAGAGATTGAAGATCACTGCAAAATAAGGGTTCAAACAGGGTGTAAGAGACAGCCTACTACAAGCTCAAGATTCCATGACTCATTTATGATGAGCACTGTAGGACAGAAAAATAGTGACCAAAGGGATGATGAGAGGTTCCAAAGGACTATCTTTTTATTAGGTGCTTACCTGTGTCACAGCTGAGCTGCGGAGGTGTTTTTCAAAGAAGAATTGTGAGATAATGCAAGGGGTCCAGTCTCTCAACCCAAAGAGTACAACATTCTTGAGTGAGGAGCCTCTGTTTGCCTTTGCTCAGACTTTTGAGTCAGATTTAGAGGACCTCAGGGTCCGCGGTGGTGTAGCGGTCTAAGCATCGGCTTTGTATCGATGCAGTTGCCCACTGGGGACCAGGGGTTCACGCCCCGGTCTCGTCAGATTCGACTATGGCCGGACTCGATGAAGCAGCAATAATTGGCAACGCTGTCTTCGGGAGGGGGGCGAAGTTGGCTTGTGTTCGTCACATGAACGCGTCTCTGTGAGTGTCGGAAAAAGCAATTGTTCGGCCTGGATTCGCCTTGCAACGAAAGTGGCGAGGTGTCTCCTTCGAGATTGCCGGCCGGAGAGATGCTTTCTCTAAATCGACAAAGACACAATGAAACTCTTTCTGGCCTTCTCTATACTTCTCAATCAACATTCTCAAAGCAAACATCGCATCTGTGGTGCTCTTTCGTGGCATGAAACCATACTGCTGCTCGCTAATTGTCACCTCTCCTCTTAACCTAGCTTCTATTACTCTTTCCCATATCTTCATGCCGTGGCTGATCAACTTTATACCTCTGTACTTGCTACAGTTCTGTACATCGCCCTTGTTCTTGAAAATCGGTACCAATATGCATCCTCTCACTTTCCAAGATTGTGTTGATCAATCTAGTTAAAAACCCCACTGCCATCTCTTCTAAATATCTCCATGCCTCCAAAGGTATGTCATCAGGACCAACTGCCTTTCCACTCTTCATCCTCTTCATAGCTGCCCTGATTCACTATCCCTACATCATCCAACCTTCTCTCTCTCTCTCTCTCTCTCTCTCTCTCTCTCTCTCTCTCTCTCTCTCTCTCTCTCTCTCTCTCTCTCTCTCTCTCTCTCTCATTTTCTTCATTCATCAGCCCCTCAAAGTACTCCTTCCACCTTCTCAGCACACTCTCCTTGCTTGTCAGCACATTTCCATCTCTATCCTTGATCGCTCTAACTTGCTGCACATCCTTTGCAGCTCGGTCCCTCTGTCTAGCCTCTGTCCAATTAATCTCAATGGGACTAACCTGGTTAAATAAAGGTAAATGATAGCACGTTTCTTCATTCATACACCTCCAATCAGCAATAATGTCATTAATGCTTCTAAGACGCCAGGTTAGGGTTAGCCTACACATTAATTTTCTGCCATGATATGGACCACCCTGAATAGCCTTGGCCACCCCATGTAAAAAACTCTAGTTCCGCCACTGGGCACAGCCCATTCTATGCTTACCTCACTCTAATGCGGCTGCAGAATGAGCCTTCGCAACAACTGACAAAACAGAGTGTAGAAACAGACTTGCACTAGATGGGATGCTGCCGTCCATTGTGTGCACCAAAGGTAATCAGATTGAACCAGTTGCTACAAATATGAAATGCCAGTAGAAATGATAATCAAGTCCAAGTATATTGCTTATAGTTGCAGTAGGCCAAAATAGGCCCCTGTGTGTGTGTGTGTGTGGGGGGGGGCTCTGTGTCTGGAGTAGGATATGTTCTTGTGTTCTTTTGTTTCTGTCTGGTTTTTGCTACCACTCTGATTCTCCTCTTCTTGTAAACCCTTGTTATTGCCCTTTTAACTTGTGAACATTCAATAAAACGTTTTAGTATTATAATTAATATTGGAAAAAATACATCTTTGACTTTCATTAGTGAATGAACCTGTGTGCCCATTATTGGGTTAGTGTATGTCTAATACTGTGAAGTCCCTATAGACAGCAGAAACTATGTAAAGTATTCAGACTTTGAGAAAACATTTTTTAAACCCCCCCCCCCAAAAAAAGAACCCACAATATTCATGACTGTGAGTTGATATTGCAAGATTTTGGAAATTCGAGTCATTAGAAATTTAATATAATGTATCAACCAAAACCAAGTATTTGGTTGTACTCATATCTCCATGAAAGAATACCACGGAATGTCTGGATTACATTAATGAACATGTCTATGAAATTTCCAGAGACAACAACATAAAGAGAGTGCCAGACAAACTGCTATCATTCCTTTCTATCCACTTCCATCTTATTTCTATAGCGCTTTAACAAAACATTTGTCTCAAAGCGTGATTGGGAGCATCAGCAGTAATGCGGACATTGTACCGGACCGTTGTGGTGAAGGAGGAGCTGCGCCAGAAGGCAAAGTTCTCACTTTACCAGTCAATCTTCGTTCCAACCCTCACCTAAGGTCATGAGCTTTGGGTAGTGACCGAAAGGGTGAGATAACGGATACAAGCGGCTGAAATATGTTTCCTCCATAGGGTGTCTGGGCTAAGCTTTAGAGATAGGGTGAAGAGCTCAGACATCCAGAGGGAGCTTGGAGTAGAGTTGCTGGTCCTTCGCGTCAAAAGGAGCCAGTTGAGGTGGTTCGGGCATCTGATTAGGATGCCTCCTGGGCGCCTTGCTTTGGAGGTTTACTGGGCACGGCCATCTGGGAAGAGACCCCGGGGTAGACCCAGAACTTGCTGGAGGGACTACATGTCCAATCTGGCCTGGGAACGCCTTGGGATCCCCCAGGAGGAGCTGGAGGGCATTGCTGGGAAGAGGGATGTCTGGAGTGCCCTACTTAGCTTGCTGCCACCGCGACCCAACCCCGGAGAAGCAGCTCATGAATGAATGAATGAATGAATGAATGAATGAATGAATGATATTCATGTCTCCCATGACAATCAGTGGTGTGTCATCATCAGGAATGGCTGAGAGTAACATGTCTAGTTTGACTACAAAGTTTACCCAGTTGACACCCTGATGGGTGGTATATGACAACCACAAATAGCTTAATAGGAGCAGCAATCATGATTGCATGTATTCAAAGGAGGAGTTGTTGCTTAGCGGAGAAAGCTTGGTGAATTTCCAGTCTTTGGAAATTAGGACATCTGTACCGTCTCCACGCCCAACAGAATGGGGTGTGTGTGTGAGAAAGCAGAGTCAACAGAGAGTGGGGCTGGTGTGCCAGTGTTTTCTGGACGTGTCCAGGTTTTGGTCAAGGCTAGTACCTGAATGTTTGACATATTAGCAAGTGCTTGGATAAATTGTGTTTTATTTACAGCCGACTGGCAATTTCATAAGCCAAAAGTAAAGGAGGATTGAGTAGAGGAGGCTTTCCTGAGTGAATAGAGGTTCTCAGGGTTGCATTGTCTGCGACAGATATGATCTTTTTTTATATAACCTTGAATGACAGAGATGTTTTGTAGCACATGGCGGGTGAGGCAGGCAACGAGAGAAAATAGTAGAGAAGAGAATTACCAGTCAGTGTCCTTGCTTGGTGGACTCGCACAAGTAGACTCGCAGGTCTTTACCCAATTCGGTCTTCACACGATGAGGGCTAACACACAAGGGCTGACACTATGGCACGACTGTGTGTTTAAATACCAGGAAGTACCACAGCTGAACACCCCCCCCCGTCCGATTTTCACAACAAAGGAAGCAATAGAGGGTACAACCCGCGTCAGTTGACCCACCTATTGAAGCTCAGAGAGTGAAACTAGCAAGTGCTGAGCCCAACAAATTGTGATCACAGCCTAAATCTGAATCAAAACAAGTTTCAAATCACTTACCAACCGACTGCAATCTCCTATGTTCAAGATCAGAGCTTGTTCTGCTTTTTATTACAATCTCTCTTATACGCTTTTAGCGAACCCCCCCCCCCAACATTCACATCTGATTCTCACAACAAAGGAAGCAATAGAGGGCACGACGCGCGTCAGCTGACCCACCTATTGATCGGAGAGTGAAACTAGCAAGTGCTCAGCCCAACAAAGCCTGATAACGGCCTAAATCTGAATCAAAACTAAAAGCAAGTTTTAAATCACTTACCAGCCGACTGCAATCTCCTATATTCAAGATCAGAGTTTGTTCTGCTGGGTTTCCACAACTTCAAAAGATTCACCCAGAGCCTTCACACAACACCAACAATGCCAAGTTTGGATGCTACAGTGTCACATAACAGGGGGCATAGGACACTGCTTTGCGTCTTTTTTTTTTTAACGGCTCTGGGCCGCCCCATCTCTGTGTCCCACGGAGGCATGCCTATCAAAAAGTAATAAAGGTTTGGACGATATGGCAATTTTAATTTGGTCTACCTTTAGCGATTATGAGCTACTTGTATTTATGCAACCTCAACAGTAAAAATAAAACAATTATTATGTTTTTTTTCCTCCAGAGGGGAAGCTCAGCCAAAGAGGGCAAACGGGCTGTTGCTCGGGCAGCTTAAGCCTGGCCTTGTGCACGTCCTTGCAAGTGAGGAATGGAGCTACCTACAGCAGTTTCTGATATTAATATAAATAGGCATAGAAATACTATTATATTCAACAAGATCAGAGGATATTCTGTGATAGGCAGGCACAAAATAGGAGACTCACACCCCAGTGCATAGTCTAAATGGGTTACATATTAACAGTACAGCTGTAAAATTTCTATTATACACAGGGATTTCTGTGTGCTCACTGATCTACTTAAAGCAGACAGAAAAACCTTAACAATGCAGTCTTTTCAAATAAAAGCAGAATGGCAATGCAGTGTTAGGCAAATTCCTTCACTACCCGTTGACTTAAAAATATGCTGAATAAATGCTCACAAAGGGCTTGTGTCAGTTTTTTGTTTTTTTTTAGAAAAGACTGGCATTTGAACTTATGTTAGTTCGAAGAGAAAACTTGATGTGCTGAATAGAATACATGTAATCCAAAACCCTTCCTTTAAGTACCTTGTAATCAGACGTACTAAAAATGGGACGTTCGCTCACATTTAGAAGGAATCTTGATCAGAGTTGGATCAAACTCATTTTTTTATATGGCTTGGTTTGCGACACACTCATTATCCTTGATGGAATAATTCTGAAAGTAGATGAAAAGTAGAACAACAGAAATGCATTTATCACATGACATGCTGAAATTGTTAATTGAAAATGACCACAGTCATAACACCTTTCCTTTTCTCACCCGTTCAAGCACTTTGTTGTCACTCTCTCTGAAAATAGTCTGCCGGCAGGTATGTCTGATGGTCAAGAGGGGTATCCCTTCCTGCTGTCCAGATAAACTCTAAACAACTGCTGCAAACAACACTCTGTGTCTTGCGGGTGTGTGTCGATGAATAAAGAAGGAGCATTTCCTTGTCAACCTCCCTTCTCAACCATTAGCTACCCATTTACTATAGAAACTGTGTAGAGATGTTAACAGCAGTACACATTCCTCTTTCTATATAATCAACCTCTCTCTCCTTTCCACTCTCATTCCCTTTGTATTGTGTGTTTGATGAGTTGCTCAACCTTCCCATCTTGTTTAAATAGGGAACACCATTCAGAGTGTACACATCCCACCTCTATGCCCTCCTCTTATTTATCCCCCACATATCTCTCCCTCTCTCCCACCTCTCTCTCTCTCTCTCTCTCTCTCTCTCTCTCTCTCTCTCTCTCTCTCTCTCTCTCTCTCTCTCTCTCTCTCTCTCTCTCTCTCTCTCTCTCCCTCTCTCTCTCATGCACTCTCACACACAATATCATATGACAAAGAACGTCATTTCATCACACCTTCCCCTGCCATGAGGACACACACCCACGTACACAGCTGACTTAAACAACAATATTTGCTAAACTTTCTTCTGTCCAGGCATTTTCATTTTGGGATAATACTTGACAGAGTTGAGAAACGGTGCAGAAGAGAGAATGCTTTTTGTGTAGTTTGGTTTAAAATTGCCTCTGGTGAATAAATAACACTTTCACCTTTTATACGGCCTGTTTCAACATCTAGGGATACAGAACAATGTTTTATAATGTTATTATGAAGGCCACCACCCAGTGGACCTGATGGTTGGCATTGGATGCAAGGAAGTAAGAGGCGAAACATCTACAGTCTGCCGAGAAATGCAATTATGTTGGACTATTGAACTTAGGTCAGATGTAACCAATATAATGGCAATTATATTGGATACATGAACCATGATTGTAGCTGGACACAAATGAGTAAACTGTCACCATAATTATGTCCGCCAGGCAGACAGCCTAGGAATTATACATTTGGTTGCACGCGCACGTGTGTGTGTGTGTCCCTGGCTAATCTCGCAAACTACTGGACCTATAGCCTAACATTTTTTGTGCAGTTATGACTGTATGATGAAGAACCTCCCGTGGTTGCGATGATTCAAAACCTTCAAAACGTTTGTTCTCGCTATCACCGCTCCCTCTCTTCATTCACTCTCTAGCTCATTCAGCCAACGCTGCCTGACCTAAGTCAGCCGTGCACATGCGCGGATCACATCTACGGTTGACTCGGATCGAGCAGCGACATGATCAAAATTCATTAAAAGACTTTTGCTGATCCAAAAAATGCGAAAGTTATAAAGAAACAACTTCCTCTCGGACGCAGCCAAAACAGGAAGTGTTGCGTATTCTTGTTGCTGCCCGATCTGAGTCAACTGTAGATGTGATTTGCGCATGCATGAGCATAAACAGTTTACCCAGCTTTATTATATCATGAAAATAAAGGCAGGGTTAAGGTTAAACCAAAATGGTTACATAGCAAAGCTTTTCTTTTTGGAAAGTGCAAGTTCATATTAAACTTGGTTGCATTCGTGCGACGGTCTGCCTAGGCATCCACAGTCTGACAGGGAAAACATCTTTATTAGGTAGATTTTTTAGCTTGAGGGCTGCATATTAAAAACGTTTTTTCCCCATACATTTTTCAAACAACTTGGGTGCTGTGCATATAATGGCAGGAAAAACATTGTTTTTTTCTGTTCCTGTGTGCTTGTATCAATCCACTGCTAATCTCCCATACTATTGGGCCTGTCAGCCAAATAATTTGTTTGTGCACAGTTATGACTGTATGATCGTGGTTGAAATGATTCAAAACCGTTGAAAACCCTGTTTTATACTGCAATTGAGTGCGAACTCCTTAGTTGATTTTTCCGCTTTATTCCGAGCATCAGCGATGGTACGATATGCCTGGCGGAGAAATGCGCGGTAGTGAGTGCACTCTTCTAGTAGTTTCGTATGTAACTGTGCAGACAGAATCTCCTTTTAGTAGTATGCATATAATCATTAAAACTTAGTTTTCCTTTATTCAAAACACTGATTATGCCCTTGAGTCTATGTTGTGACCTTTGATAAATTCTTAGTATTACATGAAACCTTGGCTGTACTAAACTTGTGCATCATTCATTTGTTTCTGTTACAATGTAAATTTCAAATGTGTTGCTGGACCTTTACATTAGGCTTGTTTTGTTTTGTTTTTTTGCCTGATTTTTGTCCTTTTAATTTGCTAAGTTAATGGTCTGCCTCCTCGATAATTCAACTCGGTAAATAATTAACCTGTAAAGCGCAATTCAAAGCATGCACGACTAGGAACTGGAGTTGGTCCTTATGAACGTTCTTGTTGCACTGATTTTCCCACGAGACTTTCACAAAACGCCGTCTTTAGTGGTTGCTGTCGATCGATTGGTGCTGAAAAGCAACGTCGATTTTAATGCAAAAAATTTGAGAAGCAATATGTGAGCAATATTTGAGGACTAGACCAAAAACTGTTGGTGCAGTTTTGCATGCTGATCATTTAATAGCATAGTTATGTTATCACCACCTGTTTTTTAATTTGGAGGTTGCAAGCAGAGGCATCTTTCTCTGACGTTGTGGGACTTTTTTTCTTCTTCTTCGAATCGTGTTGGACAGCTGTTCAGCCTGTCTTTACATCTTATTGCTTAGCAAAGATCTCAACGTGATGTTTGTTTATTCGAAGAATAGTAGCCTGTAGGCTGTAATGTTTCAGTAAAATTAGATTTCCACATCAGCGCTCCTACAAATTGGTGTTAGAAACTTTTGCCTGCACTGCAAATTTCTTCATTTAGGTCCTTCGGCTCTCTGGTCCCATCTGGTTTAAAACCAAAATAATCCCAAATAGGGGGTTTTGTATACTTTTTCGCAACGACCTCTTCCATGACTGCAGCGTGTGTTTGTGGGGGGGGGGGGGTGTCAGTAATTACCGATTGTTGGGCTGATGTGGCCGGTAGGAAAATTTTGACATATCGCCCACCCTACTTTGCATAATAGGGAATTGTTATGCGATCACCAATTGACTGATCCAAAGGGATGGCGAACCGAGCAAGCAGCCGTTTCTAAGCTCTCACACAACTGCCCCTAAATTTACTTGAGAACTTCAAGTTTTGCCAGTCAAACGAGATAAAAACCGTAAAGTGAACATTTGAGCAAATAATTGGACTACCTCAAAGTTGAACCTGAAAGTTCTTCAATCTACCATGCCGCGTGGGAAGACAGAAGTTAACACTAAGCTAAGTGCAGCCTCAGGCCAAGCAAGCCCGATTGATCATGACTACCCGATGATGGAAGTTTCAACCAACAGCGGTATAAAGAGAAAAACTTCTCCTGTTACTTCAGCGGAAGTTCTCACGCAACCTGTAAAGATGAGAACCTCACATGAGCCGACTGCAGTCCCAAATGTGACTCTCGTCGAAGCTATAGAAAAGCTAACCTTAAAGATGGACAACTCCGGTGACCAGTTGAGAAAACTCAGTCATGGTGGCTAATCTTGCCAGACTAGCGGAGATGCTTGCCGCTGATATTAAAGACTGCAAACTCAAAGATAAATCAGTGGAAAAGGTAACGCCCCGTCTCATCGGGGAAAACGAGGAGCAGAAGGAAAGAGTGGCGGGAACCTCAAAATACATGGTCTGAAAGAAAAAGACGACGAGCATATCAGACACATTGTCATGGATATCTTGTCTAAAATAGGTCCGCAATGGGCTACATTGATGGAAACAGCGGTCGATACTGTGCACCGCCTCGGGAGGAGAGAGGAGGGAAGACACCGCCAGGTCATCGTAGTTCGCCATGCGACATCACTGGGATGCCGCCTGGAGGCTGTCCAAAAACTCCCATGATCTGCAAGGATTTGGGGATTCACTTCAAAGAAGATTTCTGTAAAGCCGACAGAGAGGCACGCCGGGCTGCATGGCCAAAGATAATGCAAGCCAAGGCGGCAGGGAAGAATGTGTACTGCAGAGGACACGTGGGCTACAGCAACGGTAACAGGTTTATTCCAGGTTAGATAGGATAAACGGAAAAATGCGTCACTTATTTCGCACCCTCAGACATTTGAGAGGCCTACCTTAGAGGTTCTATGTTAATGAACACAATAATAATAAGATAAAAAATAATAAGAGATTATACGTCTT
The DNA here is from genome assembly GCF_029633865.1 of Lampris incognitus. Lineage (NCBI taxonomy): Eukaryota > Metazoa > Chordata > Actinopteri > Lampriformes > Lampridae > Lampris > Lampris incognitus. The sequence goes on along the minus strand of NC_079217.1, from coordinate 24,096,949 downwards.
CTGACATATACTGCACATCTGAGATGTTCTCTTTTGAAACCCCAACAATTTTCTAAAGGTTTTTATTACGTTGTAAGAAAGAAATTTTGTTACACTTTAATGAGATCTGTTTGGAGGTCGAGCGAATTTACCTTTATCTAATCTCATACGAGGTTGACACTTTAAAAGTCAGCAGGTAGAACGAGGCGAAACTATACAAATATATGTTCACTTTAATTAGATTTCATAATATGTGGACAAGAATGTTTTGTAGTAAGAGTTTATTGTATTCAGTAGTTCCAGACAGGGGCATTACAACAGCCTTTCGTAAAAAAAACAAAAACAAAAACTAATATTCTTAAATCTTTTAATTTTTTTACTCCTTTTTGTGTGTGGTTTCTATGTTCTCTTGTGTTTCACTTAATTCTAGGGGTTTAAGAGATAGTATAAAAAGAAAATCGACATTCCTGCTTTGTAAAAATAAAAAAGCATAGTGTTTTCTTCTTCAAGAAACTCATTCAAATGACATGGATGAAAACCAGTGGGAAGACAAAATATATCTTAGTCATGGTACCAATTTCCCTGGTAAAATTTTAGCTACTAAAAGGGATACTTTTGGTCATTGGATAATTTGTTTTTGAAATAAATGATAACTTTCTAATCTTAGGTAATATATAGGTATAACAACCTTAACCAAAACAAAACTATGATTACTGAAATTACCAAAGTTGTAAAGGCTCTATGTCAAAGGTATCCTACTGGACCTCTCATATTTGGAGGTGACTTTAATATGGTGATGGATGAATGGCTTGATAGAACTCCTTCAAAATATCAGGGACACCATTATGATCCTGTATTACTTGATTTTTGTAGTGTGTTTAAATTGATAATTAAATTGACGCAATGAAAGCAATAAACCAGGTCAACTTTAATAATATATGGAAAAAAAACACACTATATTAGAAAAGGAATTATGATTAAAGATTTTGAGGAAGTAGTGTTAAAAGCCATTGACATTTTTAATTAATGTATTAATGGTACTATCAAAATAAATTGGTTAAGGTCCTTTGTGAAAAATGAAACAGTTTATGGTTCCATATCCCAAGCCAAATTTTTACGAATCTTGGAGGCATCAACCTTCTTCTTAGATGTGATCATCACCTGAAAAAAAACCAAAACAAAAAAAACCTCCCTATCAAATTATCACCGTTTCATCAACAGATATTACTATATTGGAAAATGATCTACAAGCATAAATTTAGTCCTCGTACCACTCCACTGTGGAATTGCAGGTATGTGATATTTAGAAATAAATCATTGTTTTATAAAAATTGGCTTGAGAAAGGAATATGGTCCGTAATGCACCATATTCCATAGTTTTTGTTCAAACCTGAATTTAAATGACCGAAAATAACATGATACTATTATCCAAGCAGTCTCACACTCTATAACAGTGATGTCAAGTCGCACCTTCCTAAACTTTTGATGAATGGACATGATTTCATCGGTCTAAAATTGCCCAATACCACAATCCGGAGAGTCTTTATCAAAGAATTATCTCCATTTTCATCAAACAGAAACTCAATTTTACAATATTTCTCCAAAGATGAAAAACTGAGAACAAAATTCTTTAAGTTTCCAATTGCACCAAAACTAAAGGAAGTGCACTTTAGAATTCTTAATGGAATATATCCTTCTGGAGAATTTTTATGACTTCGATTTGGTTTACAACTGCTCATTTTGCAATGAACACATTGAAACAACAGAACGTGTTTTATGAATGTCAGTTTGCTGGTGCCTTTTTTTGGAAGATCTGCATTACTGGCTGTTTCCTAAATTGGACAATTTCTCTGAACTAAAAAAAAAAAGGTGATTTTTGGTATGCTTGTGAAAGATGGAACACATGATTGAAGAAGCCACAATAGCAGGCAAAATGGATTGTCATGGATGGAGTACATGAAACACGCTGTCTGATTTTCAGTTAAAAACAACAATGCATTTGGTCTTTGCAAACATAAATGATATGCATGTTTATTTGCATATAGAGTGGGGAAGTGAGATGTGATCACAAGTGGTCATTCAAGAGGCATGTGGGGACGCATGTTAATACCAGGTGTAAACAGGGCCACAGACACATAAACCCACAAACACAATTCATGATAAAGACTTGGCAGTTGAGAATGATTTAATGATTATGCTCTTGTTCAACTCAATATAAGAACTGTAGCTTTTTGGGGGGCAGGGTTATAGAGCAGTGTGAATTAGCTTTAGTGGGTCGGGGAATCGAAAAAAATCTTATTTCAATTTTTTGAATAGAATATAATCATTTGCTTTCTTTCAGTGGTATTGAGGTGAAATTCTGATATTGTGATATCATGATACACAATTTTGTCATCTAAATTAATAATAATCTTCTGAAGTGGGCATAGACAGTAGCCTTCCAGAGGCAGAATGATTAGTATGGATTTGCAAATAAGTCGACTAAGTTCCGCGAATCCAGTAGCTAGGTTTGAAACATCAACAGATTCAGTTCAACCCAACGTGATCTCTCAGAAATGACTTTTCAGTCTGTGTGTGTTTTAACCAGTCACTCAGTAACATCTACGGATATCTATTACTTGTATTATATTTATGTTATATTATGATTTAGTGTCGGTGACCTGTGAGTGGATGTGCAGCCGACTACTGAGGTATTTTTAACATATGAATAATTTATCTTAACATCATAATATTACGAGAACTCAAAGATACATCTGTTCAATGAATTTATTAATTCGGTGGAGTTTAACTTCACCAAACAACTTAATTACTCAGACTGTGTGTGAAAAATATTTACTCGTCATACTATGATATCCACTAGTTATATTATTTTCAGGAAAGTATAAATATTACACACTGAACGGGACCGTTCCCTGTGATGGCCCGGCGGCCTGTCCAAGGTGTCTCCCCGCCTGCCGCCCAATGACTGCTGGGATAGGCTCCAGCATCCCTGTGACCCTGAGAGCAGGATAAGAGGTTTGGATAATGGAATTGTTTGAATTTCATTACGAGTTGGAAGGGGTGATGGAAAGTTCCACATTTTCCTACAAATTGGCTTACAGGCTCTGAAGAGAAGTATTAAAAATGTCCTGTATTGTCTCACTCTGAGACCAATCTCTCCCCGGACTATTTTGCATCATGACATAATTGTGCCACCCGCAGAATAAAATTTTTGGTTAATATATAATCTAACATTTACTTAAGCTTAAATGTTATAGTATCTCAGCCAAATTTCAGGATGTAATTTCCAATATGCAAAAAAAAAAAATTGAACATTTAGTGTTCATTGCAAAAACCAAAATGCTGAAGCCACCGCTAAATTTATACCAGATCCTGCTGATCCTCCTCAGCAGGACCTGGCAAATCTCCGTTTTGGAAGAGAGAGTGGCACCAAACACAGAAAATGCAATATAGGTAGGTTTAAGGTCATAATTAGTGCTGCACGATTAATCTAATCGCAATTGCGATGTCAGCCTGTGCAATTATATAACTAAAAAGGCTGCAATTTAATTAAAGATTAAAATGTGCGTGTGTGAACGTCTGTGTGCAGTCTGCATGTCTACGCTCATAATTAAGAGATGACCAATCAGTTTCTGTTTAGACAGTGAAGCGTGTGCAGTCTATAGTCGCATGACTATCTGGTGTGCTGTGTGCAGACCAGAAGGAAAAAAAAGGATATCGATGAGAACGAGCAGGTTAACGCTGATGAGGAAAAAAACAAAAAAAAACCAACGCAACCTCTGTTATATGGCGATATTTTGGACTCAAGTTCAGCAATATTGAGCAGAAAGAGGTACTGTGTAAGACATGCAAAATGAAAGTCGCTATATGTTGTGGCAACATGACAAATTTGTATTATTTGAATATGTATAAATTTATTATATCGCAATCGCATAGTCCTGATGGATGTTTCCTTATTAAGTGCATTGTTTTATTTAACCATGTGTGTCCTAAACTTAGTCTTGATTTAACTGTTTGCTCTCTGGAGTTTTTTTTTCCTATTGTTTTCATTCCTCCCACCTTTTGCTTTATTTCATATAGACAACATCCTTGGTTTCCTTCCTGCTTTTGCCAGGCAGTCATTATATTGCTCCATGTTACTGTTTTAACCTCAGCTTTACTGAAAGCTACCTCCATAATTCTATCCTGTTTCAGAGCTTCTTTAGCTAGAGAGTCTGCCATTTCATTCCCATCGATGCCCCTATGAGCTGGGATCCACATAGATCTGGCTACTTTTTTCTATATGATATAGTCTGAATATTGTTTCATATATTTCATAGAGTATATCTGGTCTGTTTGGGATGACATTGACTGTAATGATACCAATGCTGACAATGAGTCTGAGCATTACAATAGCTAACATCTCGACTGTATATACTGTTAAGTGATCTGGTGTTTTTCCCTTAATGTTTATGTTTAATTCTGGGAAAACAAAAGCAAATCCAGTATTTCCATTCTTGGGCTCCTTTGAGCCATCTGTATATATTGGAATTAGAATAGATTAGATTAGATTAGATTAGATTAGATTAGATTAGATTATTAGCCACACGACCAAGGCCTGTGGCATTTGTTTTTGGTGCACATCAAACTCTGCAGCACAATACATACATGGACAACAACAGACACTCCACATATTATCATGAACAATACAGTTACAACATAGCAGAAACAAACATATCACGCATAACAATTAGGTGAATGATGGTATTTATGCCAGTGATGTGTGAGGAGGGGACTATAGGGGAAAATGTTTTATGTGCTGTTCTTGCAAAATGGCTGCTCTGCATTACCCATGTGGATGCTACGCATTAGTGGTGGCTGAGGCGAGTTTCCCCTTCTCTGTGAAGCGCTTTGGGTGTCTAGATAAAGCGCTATATAAATGTCCATTATTATTATTATTATCATCTTTATTATCATTCCCCATACATTACTTATAGGAGTTGCTACAGAAGTCCCTCGAACTTTTTTCTTTGCTTTTCTCACAATTTTCTTTACTTGTACCTGTGCCCTTTTATATTCAATTAGCTTTTGAAAAGTACGGGTTCTCTTTAATATTCTAAAAGCTCTATTCCTTTCTTTAATGGCTTTACTGCATTCCTCTGTCCACCATGGGACTGTTTTCCTATTCATTTTCCCTTTGCTTCTGGGAAATATAAATTTTGCTGCTTTTAGTACTACTTCTCTAAACTTTTCATCAACTTTTTCTACATCTTAATTTAGGTCTATTTCCCAACTTCCAGCTCGCACAAATATTTAAATTGATCCCATTTTGCTTTACTAAATATGTACTTTGCTTCTCTTTTCTCTACCCTTCCTTCCCCGTGTACTAAATATTGGGCAATGGTCATTACTAACTGTTGAATCTTACTATAATTCCCACTCATATATCCCTTCCACCTCTCTTGATACTAGTGTCAAATCTAGTGCTGAATTGTTACCTGTGTGTACTTCTCCCATTATTAAGACATACCAAGTTATTATCCTCCAACAGTTGTTCTATTATATCCCCATTTATATCTGTCTTTTCCCTCCCCCATAGCGTGTTATGAGAATTAAAATTCCCACACCAAAAGATATGATTTGAAGTCTGTGCTTGAATCTGCTTTAATTTGTTAATATCTAGCTTCCTGCATGGGTCATAATTTATTATGATGAACTGCCCTTCATTTGTCCATATTTCTACTACTAGATATTATTCCTCTTTTCCCTTACTGATGATAACTGAATGGCATAGTCTCATTGATAAATGTAGCACACCCTCCACCTATTCCCTCTTCTCTATTACACCTGACAGCAGTATAATTAAAACTCTGAAATCCAGATTTGGTTTCAACCATGTTTCTTGCACACAAACAACTTACGGTATACTTGGCAATCGATCAATGATTTTTTTTAAGCTATTGTCTGTTTGCCACTAAGCTTCTTGCATGCCATTGTAACAGAAGAGCCATAATATTGCAACCAACCCATGTTGACTCTTGGCTTGCCTGAGCACTGAGATAATTTCTCACCTCCTCCAATGTTAGTTTGTTAATGTTCAGATGATTTGCTGCCACATGTACTATTTTATTCTTCTTTTTTTAAATTTTGTTTCCATTGTAGCATTTATGACTTTTGCTATGAAAGTGACTAATCTCCACACTATCCTCTTTTGGCTGTTCCTGCTGTTCATTCTGTTGCCTTTCATTTGTGTCACCTGTATCTCTCTCTCTCCTCTGGATCACCACCTTGACAGCTTCTGCTTATGTGATCTTGTTTTGCATTTTCACCTGTTGAATCTCTACCTCCCTTTTCATTACTTCACATCATCCATACGCCACACTATGGTTGCCTCTGCAATTACATGTTGATTGTATCATTTCCCCACAGTGAACATACTCATGGTCCTCTCCAAATCTAGCGCACCTTCTTTTACATGTCAGAGCAGTATGTCCAAATCTTTGACAGTTAAAACATTATAGGTTTTGGAATGCACTCCCTCACAGTGTAGGTCATGTATTCTAGCACAGCTTTCTTTTGGGATAATTTCTTCCTCAAATTCCAACAATATACATTTGCTATTGTAACCCACTCAAAAATAACCTACAAGCAGAGTTAGGTTATTTACAGTCTAATTTCCCATTTCTAGGTATATTTTAATTATGTTTCACCTGCATATTATTTTAACCCAGCAAAGGGCAGTAGTGGTGCTGCAGATAGAGAAACCTACTGCAACGTTTCTCAGGGAGAGGAAGAGCGGAAGTCGGAAAACAGCAGTGAGTAGTAAATTGAAGTTGAAGCGCGAGCTCAAAGAAAAAAACGGAATTAAATAGTTAAAGGGTTTTCTCCACAGAACCAACCTCTAAGCAAGTATGAAACAGAACGGGGTTGAAATTCTGACGGGGTTTTTCGAGAATTGTATTCTTTTCTCTGGTGAGTGTCTTACCAAGTGTTCGCCATGTGCGTTGCTAGCAAACATAACATAATGGATTTGTTTCACAAGTAGATGAGCTGTACCAACGTAAGCAAAAAACCAATCGGAGTTAATCTCAAGTCAAGCTAACGAAAGTGTTATTAGAAGCTGTTTCACATGTGCAGCGATTGAGAGAATCGAATGTATACAACTTGTAAGCTGCTATATGTTCATGGATATGGATTTTTGAGTGATATTAGTGTCAGATCTGGTCATGTTTAGTTGATAAGTCATTGAATGTTGCCCTGCTATAGAGGTTGGGTTTTTTTCTTGAGATGATTTGGGACAGTCCATTGGACAAATCGCCAACGGACCCGCGGCAGACTAACAGAGGACATGAAGAGGAACATCTCGCCAGCAACCGGAACTGTTCTACTCCACATGTCTTCGTTTCATCGGGCAGATAAGCGCTGAGCTCTCACCACACTTAATACAAAAACATACTACTCGGTTAGATGAACATTGTTTACTTTTATTTTTTGGGGGGCTATTTTGTCAGAGCTCTGAAAGGCCTTTTTAATTTTCCATTTTGTGTTTAATGTTACAGTGAAATAAATGCCGGCCGTTTGAGTAAAACGTAATAGGTGTTTTCATTCCTCTACTCCTCTTTGAAAAGTACCTTAAACAAGCACTTGCAGTTTATTGTATACCTTGTGGTGACCCACATCTATATAACTAGAGACATTCACCTAAGAGGACAGTGTACCTTTAAGGGAAGAGGCGAGGGGTCAGATAATGCACTTCCGCTTCCGGTACACAGTTCAGTGTCGTTGTCGAACGTATGACATGCAAAGTTGGAGCTAGTAAACTACCTCGACTACGTCTACTCTCACGTCTCCTGTCTCGTTGTTTTCTAACTCCACATTGGTGACCCCGACGTGATCGAACTACTAATACGAGTATGTCTGACAACGACGACGCCGGTGCTAACAAGATGGCTATTGCTAACGCTAGCATTTACACCGCTACTGTGAAGCTACCCGACTTTTGGCAGCATAATCCACGGCCGTGGTTTCAACATGTGGAAGCCCAGTTCCAGCTGAGAGGGATAACGCAGGATGCAACGCAGTACTTCCACGTAGTGGCGGCGTTAGACGCATCGACAACGGCGCGAGCAATGACACTGTTGGAAGCTCCGCCAGCTGCTGGCAAGTACGATGCTATAAAGACATTCCTCCTGAAACTATTTGAACTGTCGGAGCTGGAGAAGGCAGACCGTTTACTGTCCCCGAATGGCCTCGGCGACGGCAAACCGTCTGAGTTAATGGAAAAAATGCTGTCTGTGCTGGGATCGGCTGATCCGGCCTTTCTTTTCACACACATTTTTCTGAGGCAGCTCCCCGCACCTGTACGCACAGCACTGGCCAGTTCTCCTCTCGCCGCCTCCAAGGACTACCGTTCTCTGGCTGCTGAAGCAGACAGGGTTTTCCTGGCCAACCGGCAACAGTTTGTGCATGCCCTGCTACCCCACCAGACCGCCCCACCACCACCTGTGTACGACTATATGGACACCGCGGCTGCGGTGACAGCCTGCCGCCAACCTGACGACAGGCTCTGTTATTACCATGCCAGGTTTGGGGCAAAAGCAAAACGGTGTCGCAAACCCTGCAGTTACAGGGTTCAGGGAAACGCCAAGGCCGGCGCTCGTTAACGGCTATGGGCGCCGGCCGTGACTGCAAGCTGTTGTTCATCAGAGACTCCTTGTCGGGCCGGCGGCTGCTGGTTGACTCTGGCGCTCAACGCAGCATACTACCAGCACAAGCTGTGGACACGATGACCGACAGTCACGGCCCCCAGATGGACGCCGCCAACGGCACGTCCATTCGGACGTACGGTATCAGACATGTGGACGTGTGTTTTGGCGGCCGACGTTTCGGCTGGGACTTTGTGATGGCTGCTGTATCCACCCCGCTCCTAGGTGCGGATTTCCTCTGTGCTTTCAACCTGCTGGTGGATGTTAAAAACTGTCGCGTGATTGATGCCGTCTCTTTTACGTCATACCCCTGCACGCTTGGGGGGGCTGGAGCGCTGTGCCTCGCTAACACACTCTCCACCGGGGATCCATACCAACGCCTGCTCGCAAATTTCCCTGAGCTCACCACACCCACCTTCTCCTCGGCGGTGGCCATCATATCACCACAGTGGGCCCCCCAGTTTACGCCCGGGCCTGACGCCTCGACTCGGCCAAGCTCGCAATAGCCAGGGAGGAGTTTTCGACTATGGAGCGCCTCGGCATTGTCCGCCGTTCTGACAGCCCGTGGGCTTCCCCTCTTCACATGGTTACTAAGGCCAACTGGGGTTGGCGCCCGTGCGGGGACTACCGTCGCCTAAACAATGCCACGACCCCCGACCGGTACCCCATACCACAAATACAAGATTTCTCTACCCACCTGGCGGGCGCTGCCATCTATTCCAAAATCGACTCAGTGCGGGGGTATCACCAAGTGCCGGTCCACCCACTGGATGTCCCAAAAACGGCTGTCATCACACCCTTTGGGCTCTTTGAGTTTTTACGTATGCCTTTCGGCCTTAAAGGGGCGGCGCAGACGTTTCAGCGCCTTATGGATTCTGTGCTCCGCGACATGCCATTTTTGTTTGTGTACTTGGACGACATCCTCGTGGCCAGCGCGTCAGCGGAGGACCACATGACGCACCTCAGACAGCTGTTTGACAGGCTCAGCGAACACGGCCTCATCATCAACCCAGCTAAGTGTCAGTTCGGGGAGTCGTCCATCACCTTCCTCGGGCACCACATCACTCCACAGGGGGCCGTTCCCCTCCCTGCCAGGGTTGAGGCTGTCACCATGTTCCCCCGCCCCCGCACTGTACAGTCGCTGCAGGAATTCCTGGGCATGGTGAACTTTTATAACCGTTTCCTGTCCCGTGCCGCCCACATCATGCGTCCCCTGTATGAGGCCCTGCGGGGTAAGAAGTCTAAGGACGAGCTGGACTGGTCTTCGGGGATGGACGAGGCTTTTGTGGCCGCCAAGACCGCGCTGGCCAACGCTGCGCTGCTAGCTCACCCGTCGCCTGCCGCCCCCATAGCCCTTACAACGGATGCCTCCGACTACGCCGTTGGGGCCATGTGTGAGCAGTGGGTGGGGGGGGGCTGGCAGCCGTTGGCGTTCTTCAGTAAACAACTCCGTGAGAGCGAGCGCAAATACAGCACCTTTGATAGGGAACTACTGGGTCTCTTCCTCGCAACCAGACACTTTAGGTTCCTATTGGAGGGCCGACAGTTCACCGCTTTCGTGGACCACAAACCGCTGACGTTCTGTATGGCCAAAACCTCAGAACCGTGGTCTGGGCGTCAGCAGCGCCATCTCGCGGCGGTTTCCGAGTTTACCACGGACATACAACACGTGTTGGGCAAGGATAACTTCATCGCCGACTGCCTTTCACGGGCGGTTGTTAACGCCGTTCACTTGGGACTCGACTACGCCGCTATGGCAGCGGACCAAGCCAAGGACGCGACCGTTCAAGACTACCGGTCGGCCCCTACGGCGCTACGGCTGGAGGACGTGACGTTCGATGCGGCCAACACCACCCTCCTCTGTGACATCTCCACCGGTCAACCGCGCCCCCTGGTGCCTACTTCCTGGCGGCGCCGAGTTTTCGACACCGTCCACGGCCTTTCCCACCCGGGAGTGAAGGCCTCGACCAAGCTGGTGAGCGTCAAGTTTGTTTGGCCTGGGCTCCGTAAGGATGTTAGAGCCTGGGCCGGCTCATGTGTGGCGTGCCAACGCGCCAAGGTGCACCGCCATACCAAGGCCCCTTTAGCGCCGTTTGTGGTTCCAGAGAGGCGGTTTGACCACGTCAATGTTGACCTGGTGGGTCCCCTGCCCCCCTCCCGTGGTTATAGGTTCCTCCTCACTATTGTGGACAGGGCCACCAGGTGGCCAGAGGCTATTCCCTTGTCCTCCACGACGGCAGCAGAGGTAGCACGGGCGTTCATCGGCTGCTGGGTGGCCCGTTTCGGCACGCTGGGTGACCTCACGAGCGACCGGGGCTCCCAGTTTACCTCGGAGCTCTGGACGGCAGTCGCTGAGCACCTGGGGATGAAGATCCACCGCACTACGGCGTACAACCCGCAGAGCAACGGACTTTGTGAGCGGTTCCATCGGGACATGAAAGCCGCTCTGCGGGCAAGCCTCACTGGCTGCGACTGGATGGACCGGCTCCCGTGGGTCATGCTCGGCCTGCGTTCGGCCCCGAAGGAAGACCTCCAGACCTCCTCCGCTGAGCTGGTGTATGGCCAGCCCCTGCGAGTTCCGGGGGAGTTTCTTCCGGATGCTACGGCTCCCTGGTCGGCCGCCTCTCACCTCAGTGCGTCCCGGAGCGCTGCCGGTGCCTTCGCTCCCGTTCCGATGTCTCAACACTGCCTCCCCCGGTCCTACGTCCCCAAGGATCTGCCATCGGCGAGGTACGTCTTCATTAGGCACGACAGCCATCAGTCCCCGCTGCAGCCCCCATACGACGGGCCCTTCCGCGTCCTGGAGGCGGGGGATAAGAACTTTGTGGTGGACATGGGGGGCAGGCCGGAGCGGGTCGCTATAGACCGTCTCAAGCCCGCTCACTTGGACATTGGGGAGCCAATGCAATTGGCCCTACCCCCGCGGCGGGGACGCCCTCCTAGGTCGGCCCCGGCACCTGCCTCTGTTCCTGCTTCGGCCCCGCCTATGGCCCGGGTTTCGGCCCCATCTGTTTCCCCTCCTGTGAAGCGCAGCCGTTATGGCCGCAGGGTCCGCCCCCCGACTCGTCACTTGTTTTCCCCGTGACTTTGCACTATGTCATTGACTGTTCTGTTGTAGAGTCTATTTTGACTTGCGCTTTTGCTGTTTTGCATTGTTTTGTGTAGGTGAATTCTGGGGGGGCCTGTGTGGTGACCCACATCTATATAACTAGAGACATTCACCTAAGAGGACAGTGTACCTTTAAGGGAAGAGGCGAGGGGTCAGATAATGCACTTCCGCTTCCGGTACACAGTTCAGTGTCGTTGTCGAACGTATGACATGCAAAGTTGGAGCTAGTAAACTACCTCGACTACGTCTACTCTCACGTCTCCTGTCTCGTTGTTTTCTAACTCCACAACCTATCAAGTGCCCACCTTACACCATCTTTTCTCATCCCTTCTCTGAAGACGTAGTCTTCGTGCACCCCTCACTCTCCCACCTTTCAGATTTGCCTTTACTTCATCCATGGTGACCTCAACTGGTATTCCTAAGTCACTCCCTTATTCCATCTACTTCCCTTCTTTACATGGCTTTTACTTGTCACTTTATGCTTTCCTACATGCTTTCTCTGCATTTCTACATATGATCAACAGATTCCCATCTCTCAAAACTTTTGGCCATTTTTACCTCACCAACTTGATTTTTTAATATTGTTGTCAACTTCACTGGGCTCATACAGTGAACTCAGTTCTTTGTTAAATCGGAGTATTAGCTTAAATTCATTTTCTTCAAACCCTGTTTCACCACTTCCTCCCCCAGAAGTTATTCATCACTTTCTTATATTTCTCGCACCTGTTCCGACAAAAGAATTTCCTCGTTTGTCTTATTTTCTCATTCTCCTGACAAATCGCCATACTATCCTCATGTTTTCCTCTGAATCGCCCCACTCTGGCCCATTCACAGCATGGCTATGCCTACCCACTGTAGTTTTCACTGCTCTGTTGGGTTACCCCATTCCATCCAGAGAGACCCCTCGTCTCAGATTTCTCAATGTCAACAGCAGTTTTCTCGGGGTCATCAATTGATTCCCTACCTACTCTCATTTGTAAACATTTAACCATAAGTCGCGCACCAAACTGATCCTCCGAGCAACCTGAATTGAATGTTCAGATGGGTGGGTCGATACTAAGGGATCAATATGTTGATACTCGCAAACGTACTCATTTGGTATCTATTACCTAAAGAATATCGATAATAAAATTATATATACAAAATGTGGGTGGCTGCATCTCTTACAAATGTTTTCAGTACTTTTGTATTATGTTTGTGCCTGTAGCGTAGGCAGAAATCACAGTGTGGGTGGGCACAAAGAAAATCAGGTGGGCCTAGCCCATCCAAGAACAATCATACTTAATAGGTTCTGAAATACAGCTGTTAACCAAAACAGGCTATTACAAACTATACTTGCCTGAATGCAACGCAGTTTAAACATACAAGCCTTATACATCATCAGAGGTAATGTTATACGCACCAAGACAAAAATTAACAGCATTGCATAGCCTAGCATGGCGGCCCCACACACACAAAGCTGACAGACGCAACAGCATCATTAATCAAGCGTATGGATAGAGGTACACACAGGACCGTTGACACCGGGGAAGCACCGGGTCAGTTGTCCTGGGTTCTGAGTCAAGGGACGGTCCAACACTAACGGCTGCCGCCGCTCCGTCAGCTCTTGGAGCACACGACAACCGATGCTGTATAGCACCATTGGAGCATGGGGACCTGCGCAAACCCGGTCGGGATTGAGGTCCAGACTAGAAAAGAAGTTTACATGCACGCCACCTGTCGCCATCTTACAATGCTGTAATTGCAACTATTCCCCAATCCTCTGAATGGAACACATGGCCATTGAAACTCTAGTTAATGGTCATGCATATTTGTATATGAAACTGATCGTTGGTTTCAGTCGTTATGCAACTGTATTGTTTTTAAGGGTGGGGATACCTGCAATCAGTTGAGACTGAAGAGGTCACTAACACCCCGTTTACACTTGGTTTTAAAATGCGTTTTTTTACGATCGGATCACAAGTGGACAGCGCTAAATACAAGAGTAAACGAGCACCAAAACATTTTGTGAACCAGTTACTCAAACCACTTGCCGAGGTGGTCTGGGAGGCACTTGACCACACATCTTTTGTAGTGTCAACGCTAATGCATCCTGATGCGTCCCCGACAGGACGTAACAGGAATATATGTCATCAATGCAGGATGTGATGTTTGTTTTGGTAACAGCGCGCCAACTTTTGAAAAAATGGAGAGAGGCGCGTGTACATGGATGGAGTACAAGTGAAACGAGATGCCTAATTTCCATTTGGGCAGAAGAATCAGTCCTGTTAATGTCAACAGATGAAATAGTCCATACATGTATATTAGTGCTTGAAACATCTTCAAACATTAGCTATCGTTTTCACAGCTAGTCGGCAAATCTGGCGCTTGACTGAGGCCCTTTGACTTTGTAGCAGAAGTGACGTAGACAGTAACGAAATCTGATCACAAGTGGTCAGCAGGACGCATTTAGAGACGCATGAGACGTGTATATGGCAATGTGTCTCGCTGTCAACTTGTGATCCGATCACCCAAAATGTATTTTAAAACCAAGTGTAAACAGGGTGTTAGATGAGTGATGAAACGCATCTCTCAATAAACGTTGTGTCCAGATGAACTGATTCAACTTTGTGATTTTCATACCTGAATTATTGAGCATGCTTAAAGACAGTTTAACACCATATTTATTTTTCCTCTCCCGACTCCAGAGCCCACTGATATCCGAAGAAAACTGCCCAATGCAGAGCTCTTTTTTCTTTCAAAATTTCTGATTTTTCCCTTTTTTCGCCCAATTTAGTGGCCAATCGATCCCTATTTTAGTTCAAACACCCACCCTCGTACTGTATGCGTTCGCCAACTGCATCTCTCCGGCCGGCAGTCTCGAAGGAGATGCCTCCCCACTTTCGTGACAAGGCGAATCCAGGCCGAACCACTGCCTTTTCCGACACACCCAGAGACGCATTCATGTGACGAACACAAGCCAACTCCGCCCCCCTCCCGAAGAAAGCGTTGCCAATTATTGCTTCTTCGTCGAGTCCGGCCATACTCGGATCTGACGAGACCGAGGCGCGAACCCCGGTCCCCAGTGGGCAACTGCATCGACACAAAGCCGATTCTATGCAGAGCTCTTTAAAACAGCTTCAATCCCTACAATGTCCTCACTAACTGGCGACAGAGATCAAAGAAATGGGATCAGTAAGTTTAAATATGAATGATTGCAATAAATCAGTCATCCACCAGGGGACACTGCTATCCCCGAATCAGGTGAGATCGCCAAAGAGACCGTTTTGTTGCCAATGTAGCAGGCCAGATTAACCCCCCGCCAAACTTGTCCGTGACCTGAATCCAACACCTGTCTGCATTAATGAACGCATCATCTCCACGGGATTACCACTTCAAAATGGGTACTTCCTGACTGCCATCAGTGCTTATGCTCCGACTCTTGATGCTGACGATGAGGTGAAAATAGCTTTCTACAACACCCCATCAAGAACTATTTCCATCGTTCCAGCAGCTGACAAGCTCATCATTATGGGTGACCTCAACGCTCGCGTTGGCAGAGACAGTACAGCAACATCATTGGGAAGCTTGGAGTTGGTAAATACAACTCAAACGGAAGCCTTCTCCTTGGGCCTCTGTGCAGAACATGGCCTCACCATCACAAATACTATCTTCCAACTCAGAATGAGCCAGAAAACTACCTGGATGCATCCGTGATCCCACCACTGGCATTTCTTGACTTTGTGATTGTACGCATGAAGGACCGATCCAATGTCCATGTCACCAAGGCACCCCCGCATGCTGACGATTGTTGGACTGATCATAGGCTGGTCGTCTCCAAGCTCCATCTGCGACTCAAACCCAAGCCTAGATGCCCTGCCATGACCATCCCGCTAAAGAAAATCGACGTCCGAAAGTTTGAAGATCTCAGCGTAAGAATAAGCTTCCAGAATACGATCACGGAAGTCCTGAAGGATGTTGCCCTCATTGAAAACAACCCCGTATCAAACTGGATAAACCTAAAAACGACTCTCCTCACTGTAGCTGAAACCGAAATTGGTATTCCGAAAAGACGTCAGCAGGACCGGTTTGATAAGAACAACCAGGAAATTCTCAACATAATCAGCACAAAGAATCAAGCTCATTTCATGTGGAAGGCATCGGTCGGTGTGGGCAGTAGTTGGACAGGACATTGGCCGGCTGCCCGGGGATATTGGACTGGCAGCGATTACGTGGACCTTCCCTGGCCAGGCGTGTTCCCCAGAATGGGTCCAGGGCTGGAGTCGGCTCGGCACCACCCATCGACTGGTGGTTTATGGGCTGGTAGGCAGGCTGGCGGGTTCCAAGCCAGCAGACTGGGAGACAGGCGGCTGGTTATCCAGCCAGATAACCCCCCACTGGAAGCCATTCACACCAGACACTGGCTGCGGCCTATGTTGTCTCCGATACATTGAACCATCCGCTGGGTCATACTTGGTCGGTTCTTACTGTCACGACAAGAGCAGGGAGAGGACCCAAGTGCAGACGGTGGAGGCAAACCAGTTCAGACAACTCCTTTATTACACGAAATTAACAAACAGCAGGTCCAGATAGCGGGGAAAGCTCACAACAGGACGTGGCAAAACTTACAAACAGCAGGTACAAACGACAGGAATAGACAGTGGGGAAAACTCACAACAGACGAGGCACTCTGGCAACCAAGAGTCTCTGTGTGTGTCTCACTGAGAGTGGGAGACGAACCGACAACGAGCCAGGGCAACCAAGGGGCATATATACTCAGTGGGGGCCAAACAGGGAGATTGGGCACAGGTGCACAGGACAGGGCAGAAACCAGACAGCCAATCGGAGAAAGGGGAGGTGAGTGGCGCCGTGCAATCAGGGTCATTCAGGCACACGGGCACAGGTGAATTAAAACACCAACCAGGGGATGGGAGAGGGCTGATGACCCAGATCACACACCCATGACAGAGGGCACTTTGGCAAAGATAAAACCTTCAGTAAAATATATCAGCAATATTACTGGAGAGGCATGAAGAATGATGTACAAGAATACGTGACGGCATGTCCAAAGTCTTTCATCAGTAATCCCAAAGTCAGCAAAGAAGCTCCATCACTCAACCCCATACCTGTACCTGCCAAGATCTGAAGACTGGTTGGGATTGACATTATCGGCCCTCTTCAAGAAACTACAAGTGGTAACAAGTACATCGTCGCCATAACTGACCATTTCTCCAAGTGGTCTGAAGCCGCAGCTATCCCAGACAAGAGCGCAAAGTCAGTGGCAGAGTTCCTTTACTCTGTTGTATGTCAACTACGCTGCATGGACACACTTGTCAGTGACCAGGGTTGTAAATTTGTAAACAAAGTTATTGACTTGCTTATGGACTGTTTCCAGACAGATCACCATATAGCCTCTGCATACCACCCACAGTCAAATGGCCAAAGGGAACGTGACAACAGAACACTCAAGGCTGCATTGAGTAAGCTCGTCAGCAACCAAGCTGATGATTGGGATCAGTACATTCCAGGCATTTTGCTTGCTTATCATACATCTCAACAAAGTGCATGCCCTCCGAAGTGATGTACGGCTGCACTGCCAAGCTGCCCATTGACCTGGAGTCTGCCGGCAAGAGAGATGAAGTGTCACTTCCAGACTCGGCCAGCCCTGATGTTCTGCAGACACTTCACACCATTTGTAAAGACCTCTTTTCCACAGTCTCAAGCATCATTGCCAGTGCAGTTTCATCAGAAGGAGAATTATGATTGTCGAGATGAAAAGCAATGAGTGAATGAGAACATTCACAGACAACAAAGAGATTATTACAGGGTCCATCGTCTACATCAAAAACAGTCGACATATACAAAGGATGGGATTCAAGCTGGAGCCTCGCTGGACTGGTCCATATACTGTTGTTGAGTCACTCAGCAAAAGCCGTGTCAAGCTAAAAAATGTAAAAACCAACAAGATTCTAAGTAACAACTACCACGCCAGCAATCTCAAGATCTACACAAATGCCACATCATCATCAGATGTTCCCCATGACCTTGAGCACCCAACCACCCCTGTGACACCATAGAGGACAAACCCTAGCAACCCAAGAGACCAATGGAGGAGCTATATGAGATCAGGGACACACCGGAATACATTGTATTAATCTGTATAATTAATATTAATATGGGCAATTATTTGGGTATAATCTGGTTTAGAAGGGCATGAAATAGCCTAACCTAAATAATACCCTGGGGTATAAACTGCACTAGCCCATAATATACCTGGGGTATAAAACAGGCTAGCCCACTTTAACCCTGGGTATAGTCTGGGCAGGGGGTATATCTTGGGCTGTTACACTGGAAACAAATAAATATGGAGCTACTTCGTGGTGGCGTTGAGACACAAAGACAAACGAGGCACCAACGACAGGCACTTAGTGTGATGAGGTAGCTTTGTTTTTTCGTTATGTCATCCCGATGAATGAAACAATTTGAGTGAAACAGAAATTATGGTAGTGCTTCCCCCTGAGTTTCTGTTTTTCTGATAGTCACCTGTAACATCTCAATGGTAAAAAAAAACACACAAACGAGACAATACCTCAAGGAAAGCTATAAAACAGTCCCCCGCTAAATAATCGAGGCTGGCCATGTGAGGATGTCCAGTCTTCAAAAGCCCATTATTCACAAACCAAGGCAAGAGTAGAGCCCTCAAAAACAAAGGCCCGGGGAGGGAAAGAGGATAAACCAGTTTCAAAGCAATGTCAGGTATGGGGACATAGACAGAAAGACGTAGGCAAACTCATGATAAGGAAGGGGAGAGAGTATGTAGTGTTACAGTGGCAACATTACAAATTAATCATTTGGTACAGTGGGGGATCAACATAACTCACCCACCACCAGAAGTGGAGAGGAGAGAGGAGAAGGGGGATACCTACATCTGGGACTCCTGGCTATTCAACTATGGGGAACGGTGGTAAGAGTATTCAGCTGAGATGCCTAACTTAAAAACAGCATGCAGTACCTATATTGCATTAAATATATGTTTTTAGTGATCCTCGTCTCTGATTTTGTTGCAAAAGTTCTGTGCAATTCATCAGATAATTACTTCATGATTTACAATACAAAAAAACATTTAAGTAATTGAACTAAATCCTGCATGTTCATATTCAGAAAACTGATTCAAGTTAATTAAATGAATTAAGATTTGGGTGATTTTTTTTGCATCTTTTTTATGTATTTTGATGGTTTCAGGGGTAGCCGATGGGAAAATTCATAGAGTATATATGACAATAATGCCTTGTCCCTTCCCCAAGAAGACCTGGTGACTAAAATCTAATTTTTGTACTCTGCAGGGGTTAGGGGTAGGTGCAAGGGAAGACTAAATGTACGAGTCTGAGCTATTTACTATCTGTTGGCTTTTTATTTAAAATAAATGGTACAGTTGCAAGGTCAGCACTGGGGGACAACAGTTGGTAAATCAATTTGGAGAGGTGAAATTGTAGATTGTCCTCTGTGTGATACTGGTGGTGACCATGCATTGAAGGGTTAATGAGGTGGAAAACACAGTTCATTAATATTTTTCTTCTGTGAGGAGATGTGAGCTGGTCTGGGTCTCCTGAATCTTATCTACAGTCACAATGTTTGACAATAACTAGAGGAGGGGGTTTTAAATGTGTGGGGGTGGGCTGGAGGTTCTTGTTCAGCTACATTTTTCCTGGAACCAATTTAGTTTTTAATCTTAAGAAACACGATATTTATTTGCAAAGTGTAGACGTTTTGGTTGGTCCTCACTTTTTCAAGGGCCTTATTTAGGGTTAGGACTTGGGTTTAGGATAAAGGTGTGAATCAGGATTGGGTTAGGTTAGGGGAAGGGTTAAGGTTATGCATGTAAATCTGGTGGTTAAGAGTAAGGACTAGGGGATGAGTGAGGTAAGTGAGGGTCCTGACGAGTATAGAAAAACACATTTGCTTGTGTGTGTGTGTGTGGGTGAGAGAGCAAAAGAGAGCGAGTGCTAATGAAACCAGTCATGCATCATTGACTTTCCAATCTTGCTTCATCAGACTGTTAATACTGAATCAATATGACAAAAAATAATAAATATAGATTGAAATTTATAATGTCCAGGTACTCTGGGAGGCTACTATCTCAGTCTGCAATCAATATGGAAGGTATGGGGCTTTCTTCGCCCGATCAAATATCAGAATAGCTTTCATATTTAAAAGGCTTGTTTATTGTTCTTCAGATGCTGATAAGGTGCTCTGTGAAACTTTCATTTAAGTCCAAGATCATTTACGTCCATTTCTACTCCATCTTCCATCTGTGCTGAATTCCTCTGTTGTTTACAGGTAGCCATGTAAATTCAGTAGCAGTGGGGATAGCTGTTGGCTTTTCTATCCTGGGCATCCTCTTCACCATTGCTATTGTACAATTCTGCTTGAAGTACAAATGCAAGAAGTGCAAAAACTGCTGCAAGAAAAAGGGTGAGAAAAGTTTCATTGCAAAGACGCATCACTCAACAATGAAACAACCATAACATTGCTTGTGGTTTCTGCTTCCTCTGACTGAGCATCTCACTCACTCTGTGTCTCCTCTTCCTTTTTTTTCCCCTTCCTCTATTAAATGCAGAGCCCTCATTGAAAGACAAAGTTCTCACGTGAGTGTTTTTCTTTAAACTCCTACAAACTGCACCACTGCCACAATTTTTCTTGTATGGTTGTCTGTGTGAAGTTGACGAGTCTGTTTTCATCTTTCTGTCCTAAGTAAGGTGGGCATAAAGAAGTCTCCTCCTCCATTCTCCATCAGTGACATCATCAAATAATGCCCAGTGTCTCTCTAAAGGAAAGTCTCAGCAGCATCTGTGTAAGACATCTACCCACACACTGAGTCATGAGCCACGACCAGTGTCACAGTTAGTTTTCACAGTCCACATTAGGCCAGTGACATTCGTTAATTATTTTACATCGTGCTTCCTGTGTAACTGTTTTTGTGGTTTTGGCTATTTTGTCCATTGTATGAGTGAAGGAATATACTGCATCAACAAGGGACTAATACTGTAGTTGGGGGGGGTATTAACTCTAAGCAAATCACAAAATCCTGTTTTTACTCATGTCTTACCGCATAAACGTCTGACATGTTCCTGAACAGCTGCCCTCTTTACCCTGTAAGAGAGTAAGAGTATTGGAGAGAAAAGGAACGTGCAAGAGATTGAGAGATAGGGAGAGAAGGAGGTGGTGTACTACATACCACCATATTTGTTTGCGTCTGAAAGAGAGGGGGTATAATTTTGATGTCATGCATCTGTATCTTCTTTGTATGTAATCCATTTAAATCACCTTAATGTAAATGCTGCAGTTAAAAAAAGTAAATGTATATATTTACACATAAAACTACTGATACATTTGCTGTTTGTCAGCCTCGGTATGTCATGAAAACGGTCACACTTTGTCATCTTGTGGGTGAAAAAAAAAATCCCTCAGAAACACAACAAAAATTTTGTCTATGAGAGAACCTTTGGCAAAAAGACATAACAGCTTAACCACAGCAACAAGGCACATTGCTTTTCTTGTAAACCGAAGGTGATGTCCCTCCAAATCAACGTGCACTGCCTGCTTGGCACGTTCTATCGTTTTCTGAGTTTTAAGGGATTTCTTTGAAGCCTCTTTGTTTAATTTGACAAAAACACCACTTGTTTTTTTTTCATGCAGAGGCGGGTTAGAAAAAGTCAACTTTTCAGTCAGGTCATACATGAACACTTGAACAAAAACATTGAAATAGGGGCAATTGAAACTTGCAACCTGAGATAAACAGAATAGATTTCCCAAGGTGTTTCACAACATTACCAATATAGAGATAGATAGATAGATAGATAGATAGATAGATAGATAGATAGATAGATAGATAGATAGATAGATAGATAGATAGATAGATAGATAGATAGATAGATAGATAGATAGATAGATAGATAGATAGATAGATAGACAGACAGATTAGATAGTTTAGTTGTCCTTAAGGAGGAAATTCTTCTCTACAGTAAGTGCATACATAGCACAACCAAGTAAGACAAACAGAATTATTCAAAATACAGGATGTTATACAAGATATGTTAAGTTGTATGTTATGTGCATTTACGTGCTATGCTCTGCCCATGACTGATCTGAACCTTATGCTAAGATGAGTCACGTTCCACTCTAAGAATGAAACTTAAATATCAACTCCTCGGCTCCTCGGATGAAGATTTTTCTTTGCAGCACTTCTAAAAACAGCAGAGATAAACAAATGATTGTGGCTGAATGTTTTGTTTTGTTGTTTTTTTTTACAACTTGCAGAGCAAGGACTTTTTGTACACAATTTTTAATTTAAGCAAACATGGGTTTATTACATATCAGCACGCTATAAGGGTTGATTACCTGATTTTGCATAACTATAAGACTAATTTTGTATAATGACTTTGTATTACTGATTTTGTATAACTACAACTATAGCTTCTTGATGTAAGAACATGATAAAAAGACATTTGAGAACATCTGAATGAGCAGATGGCAGAATCTTAACAATGGCTAGTAAAATAACTGGTCTATGATCATGTGGGGTTCAGCACCCATGTTTGTTATATGACTAACATATTCCATTGCTAAGAAAAAGCATTTCACATATTCACACCCAACATACCAGTAACACAAACATGTACTACATGCACACCCACACATGCATGTGCATGTACATCCACAGGCATGCACTTGTGTACACAGTCACAAGGGCCTTCTTACCCTTTCCCTGCCTCCGATTCATCCCAGTATCAGCCCAGTTGTGGGTTTCTTTAGCTAAACTCTTAATATTATGAAGAATGTAAAACAAAGCTTTATCTGGTGAAGAAAAACAATGTAGATCCATCTATAATTAACAATCACAGACCAATTTCTAATCATCCTTTTCTAAGCAAAATACTTGAAACAGTAGTTTACAAACAACTGGATGAATATCTTTCAACTCACAATATATATGATAAATACCAACTGGGTTTCAGAACCAATCATAGCACAGAAACAGCTCTCACAAATCAATTATCATAATCAATGACCTTAAGATCAACAGTGACTCACAAATAATTTTGATTTTAGCATTGCTTGATCTCACTGCTGCATTTGACACTGTTGGCCATTACATTTTAATCTAAAGGCTTCATGATTCAGTTGGCCTAGCGGGTCCTCTTCCTAACTGGTTTTCATCCTACCTAAAGGTCAGGAGTTTTTATTTTTCAATTGGTAGTTTTAAACCTGCTGAAACAAAAATTTTCTCTGGGGTTCTATAAGGGTCAGTCCTGAGGCCCCTGCGCTTTAATTTATACATGCTTGGTATTATCATAAATAAACATAACATATCCTACTAACCATTCATGTGCTAATGACACACAGTTGTACATTTACTTTTCCTCTGGTGGCCTCAGTACTATTAATAAATTAGTAAACTGTATTGATGATGTTAATTGCTAAATGTCCAGAAACGTTTTACAGCTGAATGCAGACAAGACCGAAATACTCACAGTTGGTCCTAAAAGTCAGAGGCAGGACATTTATTCACACCTGGCATCAGTCTCTGAAATACAGTGAGCAAGTCAGAAACCTTGGCATTATTTTGGATACTGATCTCAATTTTGAAAAGCACATCACCAATATCACCAGAACAACATTTTATCACTTAAAATTTCTATCAAAATGTAGCGTATTCATTCATGTCTTTATGCATGCTCAGTAATCCAGGTACGAAAATCAAAGTTGAATCAGTTCATCTGGACACAACGTTTATTGACAGAAACGTTTCATCACTCATCTAAGTGACCTCGTCAGTCTAAACTGACTGCAGGTATCCCCACCCTTATAAACAATGCAGCTGCATAATGACCAAAACCAATTATCAGTTTCATATGCAAATAGGTGTGACCATTAACTAGAGTTTCAATGGCCATTGTGTACTATTCACAGAGGATTTGGGAATGTTTGCAATCACATCATCGTAAGATGGTGACAGATGTACTCTTAGCCCCCCGTTCAGGGATGGTCGTTCACTCTTCTCATAGATGGCCTCTTTGACTCCCTGTTCAGACCAGTGTTCCTTGCTATCAAGGATGTGCACACAGTTTAGACTGGAGCGGTCACTTAAGCCCAATTTATGCTCCAAATGTCGGCTAGCAAACAAATGTCTCCCGGCAGACAAAAAAGTGTCTCTCGAATTGTTGCATTTATGGTTGTCGCAATGTCGCTGACTGTCTCCTGGTATCTATGGAAACGTTTCGCGTCACGCACTGTGTTGTAAACAGTAGCGAGTGTTCTTTTTATGAATGAGCGCGCGTAATGTAAACAACGCTCTCAAGCAAAACCATGGCAACGCTCGAACGCCTCGTCCCTTCAATCCAACTATCCAATCACAGCTAAGCGACATAATGTGCGCGAGTCTGCGACATAAGAAAATGTGTCGTGTACACGACAGCCCTGGGAGACACAAAAAGTGTCTCTCATGACGTCAAAATTGTCGAGAGACATCTGTCTGCTAGCCGACATTTGGAGTAGAAATTTGGCTTTAGATGAGTGAGGAAATGTTTCTGTCAATAAACGTTGTGTCCAGATGAATTGATTCAACTTTCTTTAGTAGAGTGTAAATCCCCCAAGGCACGGCGAACACAAGTAGCTTTCTTGAACAGGTTTAATGAAGTCTCCAAATCTCCATCAACACCGTGAAAACTGTATACATGAAACAATACAATTAGCACAATTAACATAAACTCAGACCGCACATACCGTGGGCTACACATAGCATACATAACGTACCTCGTTGGCTGCATGCCAGAATGAGGGAATTGTCCGTGAAACTTGCAACGATTGTCTTTGATGTCCTTACAGCTTCCGTGACAAACATTAACCCATGATGCCAGCGAACAACGACAAAAGACCGCGGGCCACCCGGAAGTCCATGCATCATCCCGCTAGGAAGCAGGCGGAAGCGCGCGACCGGAAAAGAGGGCGAAAGCACGTCTCCCAAACAACGCGAGACCAGACTCAAATGCACACATGGGAACAATCACAAACAAATCAAATGATGGAATCAATTATTAATATGAAATGTAAATAACTATATATAAACTGTATATCAATTATCAATGAAATTTATCAATGAACTATATGCACCATTATGGCTACATTTACGTAGAGTATTCATATCTCAAACTGACTCCGAGAAACTGGGTCATACATTCATCTCAAGCAGGTTAGACTACGGTAACACTCTATTTGCAGGATAATCCAAAAAGTTAGTAGGATGGCTTCAGCTCATTCAAAATGCAGCAGCCAGATTCCTTACACCTACATAAAAATTGGAACGTATTACTTCGGTACTGAAATCACTTCATTGGCTCCCAGTACAATACAGAATCACTTTCAAAATCCTGCAAAAGCCTATAAAGCTCTTAATGGTTTGGCTCCTCAGTACATTTCTGATTTGTTCACTGATTATAATCTGATCAGGCCTCTCAGGTCATCAGGCAGAAGTTTTCTAGCTGTACCAAGGATTAGATCCAAGTCTGGTGAGGGTGCTGTGGTCCTGCTCTCTGGATCAAGCTGCCTACTGACCTGAGGTCTATCACAACACAACTATGTCCATATTCAAAAGCAAACTCAAAACTTTCCTATTCTCCCGTGGTTAATCTCTCTCTCTCTCTCTCTAATATGGCCGCTGTGGGAGGTAGAGAAACAGCGTCTGAAAAGTTGACACGCCGGCATGCAATTAAAGTGGCTCCGGTGGTCAAATGCTCGGTGGAGGAGTGCTAGCTCGCGGGGGGTTAAAATATGGGAGACGGAAGCGTAAAATCTGCATCCAGAATGAACAGTGCTGTAGTTATGTTTCTTGATAGGGTTAAAGCCAATCAGATGGTGGGAAGTAGTGTGGTGATTAAGGACGCGTTTATCCCCGTTCTGCGGCTGGTTAATCCTGCCACGAGAATCACTATTTCTGTAGCACTAAAAATGTGCAGTGACTTTTATTTTGAAACTGCGATTAGGACAAGAAACAGAAGAAAAACGAACTCCGGAGGGAGTTAGACTGGAACAAGCAAGCCTCTTGAGCGGTCGGTTCCTAACGTTAGTGGTGAGCAGCCCATGAGAGTAGTTCCTTGTAAGTAGCTGAAGTATTAAATACACGTCCAAGCTTGTGAACTTAACTAAACTCCGTGTCCGGTCTGTATTGAATGCCCCCAAATTTAACCATTACACTGGTTGCAGCGGTAGTGAGTTTTCGTTAACCTACTGGGATCTTTTTGCTATTTTGACTGCAAGGACGTTTTTCTCCTACTTAAACCATGTGGGCGTATACCACGTTACGTTAGCGTAGGCTAGTTTTTGTTTGTTTTTTTCTCCTCCACTGAAGTGTTACCAGAAATGGCGGGCGACAAAAACGTTGCTGCTGAAGAAAACAGGGTTGCCGCTCAAAGTAATTCCTCAACAGGTTATGAACTCGCACTTGCCTTTTCGAACTGACCTCCCTCCTCTTTTTTCGGGCGATGGAACAGAGCCATTTCATTCCTGGATTCAGAGATTTGAGGTAGTGCTGGCTGTATCAGCTACTCCATTGGATAAAGCTAAACTCTTGTCAGCAAAGCGGAGCGGCCCTGCATTCTCATATTGGTAGACTTTCCCGATATTCAAAATAATGCCTCAGTGTTACGCCCCCAAGTGGCCAGAGGACCAAGGCGCAACATTTACCACAACAGAACAAACCAAATGTGGGTGCAGCCTCACAAAACCACAACTTAAGCAGGATGAACCACAACGTAAGCAGAAAGAACCACAACTTAAGAAATATTTATTTAATACAAAAACACAACACAGGGACATAGGGCGCTAATCAGTGGCACCAAATAAACTATAAACTGAAAAGAAAACCCCTCCCCCCTTAACAGGCGTCAAGCGCCCCTAAATACATGGGTTGGTGCCCACGGCTAAACTAATGAAGAATAACAAACAAACTACGTGTAAAGTAAATGTAGACCCCAGGGTGTCTAAACTTACCAACTTACCCAAATGTCCCCTATGAGCTTAAACAAGACAAACAAAACCCAACCAACCAACCGCTCGCCTCCTGATACTGCCACTACCCAGGAGAACGAGAGGGAACAATGGAAAAGCTAGGACTATATATAGGAGGAGGAGCAGGGCGTGGCTAATTGGTGATACGGAATAGGTGTGTTGATAGACAGGGGATCCAAGCTGCAGCTTCTGTAAGAAAGGGAATTATGGGGACACAAGGGGGAGACAAAACCACAACACACCAGGACAGAGCAACACATCCATACAACATGCAGGCCTGCATACATTAAACACAAAAACAATACGGGACGTAACACTCAATCAAAGCTAGTTTGAGTACAGTTTTTAATAGACTGCCCTTCATAGCCACGTTCCAGACGTATCTCAATGCACACCCTCACAAACCTCAGGAACCCCTTGCAGTCTATGCTGCTGAACTGAAACCCTGGTGACTGAAGCGTTTCCTGACTATGACCAACAAGCCAAAAGCTCTGAAGTTTTTAGGCGTTTTGTCACTGGATTAGACCCCTCACTCCAGCTCAAAGTCCATGAGCATGGTGCACTCACCCTAGAGGCTGCTCTTAAAGTTGCGATGCAGTGTGAAAGAGGTCAGTTGGCCCTTAGTATAGCCTCTCCTTCTTCTGTTATGCCAGTGACTGTTGATCACCACACCTCACCCAGTCCTGCTTCAACACCTATTGCTGAATTAACAGCTGCTATTGCTGATTTTAAGGCCTTACGCCACTCTCAAGCAAAGACTGCAGATGACCGACTGGATCAACTCTTACAGCAGTTCTCCAGCCTTCACCGGGAGGTGTCTGGGATTCTGCATCCACAACTTCATACCTGCACGGCTGACTATGCCACCCGTCATGCCACCCACCACCCACCAGGTGATGCCCACCTCCAGCACAGCTCATCAGACTGTTGTGCCTCATCTCACCCATCCCGGCAACATACTTCATCATATGATGACCACTGTCCTCCTAGACGCCATACATCTCCTGGGCGATGGCAAACCCACTCTGTCCCTCACTAGCCTCCTGGCTATGATAACTCCTTCTACTTCCATTACCGCAACCACTCCCCCACCTACATTACATTACAGTCATTTAGCCGGCGCTTTTTCCAAAGCGACTTACAATACATGCATTTAACGTAGGAAATCAGGAGAAGTACTAGTTATCAGAGGTCATAAGTGTGTCTTCCCTCTAAACAAGCATCTAAGAGCAACATCAGTGCTAAAGTAAAAGCGCAAGAAAGAGTTTTTTTTTAAATGAGTGAATACAATAAGTGCTAAGAGCAAGTAACAAGGTAGTAGTTCTTGAAGAGGTGAGTTTTCAACCTGCGCTGAAAGATGGGCAGCGGCTCCACTGTCCTGACATCACTGGGGAGTTCATTCCACCACTGTGGGGCCAGGACAGAAAAGAGCCATGACCAGGTCGATCGGCAGCAGGGGCCTCTAAGCGATGGGGCAACCAGGCATCCCGAGGCAGCAGAGCGAAGTGGTCGGGCGGGAGTGTAGGGCTTGACCATGGCCTGGAGATAGGAAGGAGCTATTCCTTTCACTGCCCTGTAGGCTAGCACCAGAGTCTTAAACTGGATGCGAGCAGCTACTGGGAGCCAGTGTAGGGACATGAGAAGGGGAGTTGTGTGGGGGAACTTAGGGCAGTTGAACACCAGATGAGCTGCAGCTTTCTGAACAAGCTCCAGAGGTCTGATGGCTGACGCAGGAGCGCCAGCAAGGAGAGAGTTGCCGTAGTCCAGCCGGGAGATGACCAGAGCCTGGATGAGTACCTGTGCCGTCTTGTTGGTGAGGAATGGGCGAATCCTCCTGATGTTATAGAGGAGAAAGCTGCAGGAGTGAGCAACTGATGCAACGTTTGCAGCAAATGACAATTGGTCATCCATGATCACACCCAGATTCCTCGTAGTCCAAGTTGGCGTCACCATGGTGTTGTCAATGGTGATGGCCAGGTCTCGGTGCACCTACTAAACCTACTACAAGGGTGAGTCTACCCATGGCCACCATCCTCTCACTGCCCACTACGCATCCCCCAAGGCCTACCACACTAATTCCCCTGGCTGCTCTCTTTCTCGGGAGCGCCAATCTCAACCTATAGAGCGCTCCTCCCATCCTAGTCATGCCACATACTCCCATGGCCCTCGCTCACCCTTCTCCAGTCCTCACTACATGCCCATTCCCCCCAAAACACTACAGGTCTCCTACCTGTTATGTTCACTTCTCCACAGACACAGGTGATCAGGGAAACTACTAGGAGCTGCCATGAGGGACCGCATGGCCGCTTCTCTCTCACCAATGGTCCACACTGACACTCAGGGCTCTGAATGTGCTACCCCTACACCATTCATACAACTCACCATATCTGCTACAGAGCTGCATGCTTTGGTAGACACGGGCTCTCTCCTTTCTTTAATTTCAGATGACTGCCAGAAATCCACATTAGTCTTATCCAGTCAGCCCATCAGTAAATAATTTACCCTGGCATCTTCAGTTATTGGAC
Source organism: Lampris incognitus (assembly GCF_029633865.1). Lineage (NCBI taxonomy): Eukaryota > Metazoa > Chordata > Actinopteri > Lampriformes > Lampridae > Lampris > Lampris incognitus. The sequence goes on along the minus strand of NC_079217.1, from coordinate 24,067,610 downwards.
ACTTTTTAGATATCTTAGGCAAAAACTCTGCACCTGTACACCTAGGCAATGTCATTTTGCCCCATGTCTTTCATGTTGTTCACACAGCCAGTCATCCAGTTATTTTGGGATGGGACCTCCTCACAAAACACCATGTGACAGTGAATCTGCCTCAGGCATGCCTATAGCTGTATAACACTGAAGTCCCCCTTTCACAACCCCAGTCTCTTATCCCAGTACAGGTCTCAGCTGTGATTATCTCCTCTGTCACTGTCCCGCCTATGTCTGAAATGGCAGTACCACTCTCTGTGACAGGTAATGCTGCTCCTGCCATTCACTTCGATACTTATGTAGGCCTTTTAGAACCACACATATCTCTCACAGTGAATTTGGTTGTTGCTAGGACATTTACCTCTATACAGGCTGGCAAGGGGGTTGTCAGAGTTGTTAATCCCATTCATGAATGATCCATTCCTCCTTGATGGTGGATGCCCGTTAGGCCAACTTTTTGCAGTCACAGATCACTCACATGACAAATATGCTATGGTGTCTTCAATCACTGGAAGTGACAAGCCAGTTTGCCCAGCACCTCAGTTATCTTTGGATGATGCGTGTGTGTATACTCAGAAGAACAGTCACAACTGCAACACTTGTTGGAGGAGTTTGCTGATGTATTTAGTACCTATGCGAATGACTATGGCCACACTTCTCTAGTCATGCATAGTATTAATACTGGTGATGCCACACCGATTAAACTACGACCTTACAGAGCATCCCCAGCAACCCAGGCTCTCTTACAACAGGAAGTGTCAAAGCTATTGGAGCACAGGGTAATTGAGGAGTCCTGTTGCCCATGGTCAGCACCAGTGGTGCTTGTCAGAAAAAAAGATGGCACACATCGTTTTTGTGTAGATTTCCACCGCCTAAATGTGATTACAATCAAAGATTCGCACCCACTTCCTCCGGTGGGCAACACGTTGGACAGACTTTCAGGAGCTAAATTTTTTAGCACCATTGATCTGACTGCTGGCTATTGGCAAACACCCCCTAACCCTGCAGGCAAAGAAAAAACAGCCTTTTCCACGGGTGCAGAATTATATCAGTTTCACATGATGCCAATGGGCCTTTCTAATGCCCCTGCCAGCTTTCAACGCTTGATGGAGCTTGTCCTTCATGGCTTACGTTGGAGCATCTGCCTGATTTATCTAGATGACATTCTTGTTTATAGCGAGGATTTCAGACACCACCTACACCACCTAAAGGAGGTCTTCCAACATTTCCGCACTGCTGGTCTAAAACTAAAGCCATCTAAATGTCATCTTGCTCGCTCCTCAGTCACATTCCTAGGTCATCGGGTTTCCAACAATGGTGTTGAGCCGGACCCTGTGAACAGAGAGAAGGTCTTTACTTGGCCAGTTCTACAATCAGCCACTCAAGTCAGAGCACTCCTTTGTCTGTGTTCATATTATAGGTGCTTCATCCATGACTATGCCCATATTGCAGATCCTTTACACTGACTTACACACAAAGAGGTACCATTCATTTGGTCAGTAGAGGCAGATGAGGCTTTCTTGACATTGAAACGGGCATTAACATCCCCACCAATTATGGCTTTTCCCAATTTCTCAGTACCCTTCCTTCTCTATACGGATGCCTCACTCTATACTATTGACTCGGTGCTGTCACAGCGGCTCGATGGCAAAGAACATGTAATTGCATACGCCAGTCATCTGCTTTCAACTTCAGAGAGAAAATGGTCTACATTTGACCATGAGCTGTGGGCCATTGTGTGGGCCATTTTTAATTTTCACTATTACCTTACTTCTCATCCTCTGACCATAATAACGGACCATAAGCCTTTGGTCGGTCTCAGGAAGCTGCCATTGGACCAAGATCCCACTGGACGGAGAGCCCGCTGGTCAGTGGAACTGGACCTCTATGATTGGTGTATAGTTCACCGGGAGGGTGACAAACATCTCAATGCTGATGCCGTCTCGACGCCCATCTAATTACTCCTGAAAGTCCTTCAAATGCTGCAGCTCAGACTGTTGATATCTCTTAGCCATCCTTTGCTATACCCATCCAGCCACCAAGCTCAGTCTTCAGTTACATGACTGCTAACCACGTACAAATTCAGACTGAGTGGAACATTGCAGAACAACAACACGCAGACCCAGACCTCACCGTGGTCTTGTCATGGATTACAGCCGGCCGATGACCACCATTATGGAAGTTACGAGGTGCCTCTGCCTACCTCAGGAAAATGTGGTCTCAGTTCAGTTGCCTCACTGTGACCAATGGATTGCTAGTTCGATGTACACTCTCCCCTCATGGGACAGATCAGGTAGTGATCCCTACATCACTCATCCCCGACATACTACATCACATCCACGGCCATCCTGCTGCTGGTCACTATGGCTTAGCCAAGACACTGGACAGGGCCCAACACTCATTTTATTGGCCTTATATGTCCTCTGACATTTCCAAACATTGCACCCACTGTATTGCCTCCCAGTCATGGCTCTCCCCTGTGCCCCGTCCTCAAGCGCCTCTTGTCAACCAAAGGACACTGTTATGTTCTAGTCATGATGGATTTATACACAAAGTTTGTCAACCTCTATCCCTTAAAAGACCACAAACAGCTGTTTCGGTCACACACTACATTTTTGAACAGTACATACCACAGCATGGAGTTCCAGACACACTGCACCCTGATCAAGGCCGACAGTTTGAATCAGATCTTGTGAAACAGCTTTGCAATCTACTGTCTATTCACAAAATTCGCACTTTGCCCTATCATGCACAGTGTGACGGAGCAGTGGAGCGTTACAATCGCACTCTGAAAGAAGAGCTCTCCAAATACCTGCTGGAAGTTGGGCAAGAATGGGACGACCATCTTCCCCAAATTGCACTGGCTTATAACACAACCACATATACAAGCACAGGATTCACACCTTTCTTTTTAGCTCATGGATTTGAAGCTCGTATACCTCTGGATAGTTTGGTTACACAGGAAGTCTCTCACACTTTCACTGGAGGAACTCCAGCTGCATACGCTAACCATCTACGTCAGCGCCTTGCCAGTGCTTATAAGTCAGCCTCTGCATTTAGGGACAAAGCTCAGGAACAACATCATTATTATGATTCTCACCTGAAATTAATTCCATACAAAACAGGAGATCTGATTTTACTGGATGATCCAGCTCACCAACGCAACAAATTGGCCCCATGCTGGATTGGCTCATACCAAGTTATTCAGCCCCTGGCACCCTCTGATAAGTCACCCCCTGTCACCTTTTTGGTACGTGATCACTCGCGCCCTAATGCCAAACACAAAGTCATCCATTACAACTGCACCAAACCATTCATCAGTGATCCTTCTGAGCCCCTACAATGCATTACACTCTCTCACACCCTCCCACCACCTCTGACCACACTATCAGGGCTTCTACCATGTCCTAGGTTGCCAGCCACAACAATTCTCCAACAACCCCCAGTACATCCATCTACACAACTTCCCCCCTTACATGCACCCACTGATGACTCAGCCCCTGCTGCTGGGCCCCCATCCATGCCTGCCTCCCCTGGGCCATCGGATCCCCCTCGTCATTGGAAAAGCAGGTGGCCACATGTTCACTCCCCAGGTGGGCATAGCGTTTGCCTGCTCACCTTCAGAACTTTGAGTTATCATAATGGACATGTACTCAAGCCAGTTCTTCATGTTGTTTTCCCATGCAGTGTATTGGTTTGTTTTTTGTTTTGTTTTTTGGCTGCTCATCTTCATAAATGTTATTCTATGGGTTAGTTTATGCATTTCTAACCGGCTCATGTTATGATCTGTTATATTTACTTCAAAACCAGTGCTCCCCGTTTGATTTTTTTCTCCTTCTCTTTTTGAAATGAGGATATTTCTTTTGGGGCATGGGAGTATTATGTGGCACTAAAAATGTGCAGTGACTTTTATTTTGAAACAGCGATTAGGACGAGAAACACAGAAGAAGAAAAACAAACTCCGGAGGGAGTTAGACTGGAGCAAGCAAACCTCTTGAGCGGTCAGTTCCTAATTTTAGTAGTGAGCAGCCCATAAGAGTAGTTCCTTGTAACTAGCTGAAATATTAAATAAACTTCCAAGCTTATTAACTGAACTAAACTCCGTGTCTGGTCTGTATTGGATGCCCCCAGATTTAACCATTACATTTCTAATGCTCCCCCGTTCATGAGAAATGCAGCTTTGGAGAAGGAGCTTGCAAGAAACGGACAGCTAGTCTCCCCGATAAAAATGGTCTCTTTGGGTTGCAAGTCTCCTCACTTGAAACACGTTGTGTCCCATAGGAGGCAAGGTTTTATGATTCTGAAAAATAATGCAGAGGATTTGGATCTGAAGCTTAAATCCAGAATCGACAAGTTTGACTACATTGCCTTTGTTACCACATCCAGTATGATGAAATGTTTTGGCTGTGGGTCAGAAGGGCATTTAATAAGGTCTTGTCCCGAAAGGGGTGGGGGTGGTTCTGATCCTGAAGGGCCGCCATCATCCATGAGCGGCGCATCTTCAGCTGAAGATGGCACTGCTGGGTCGGCACAGGGCAAGACAGGAGGCCGGGGAGCGAGGGGCAGGAGAAATAGACCAGGTTATGAAACAGAAAGAGACCGAGGCTGGAGAACGTAAGGAAAACGGATGGACTGAGCAGGCAGGAGAGGGAGGTGTGCAGGTTGCGCAGGTTAAAAAAGGTGATCACACTGAGAAGGTAAAAGAACATAAGCGGGTGGAAGCTGATGGCCAGGATGAGCAGGTAGGGGTGGTTGAACAGAATAAAAAAGAAAATGAAAACAGTGAGAACAGGGAGAAGAGCAAATTGGCAGGGTGAGATAGGAATTGTGGGCGGAAGAAGCAAATACAGCAGACTGCTATTAGAGTGGCAGAGTCCGTACTTGAGGAAGAGGAACAGATGCTATTGGGTGATGAAATAAAATCAAAAAACTCTATTAAAAGGCAGCCCATAGGAAAAGTTAAAAGCAAAGAGTGTTTCAAAAGGTAAAAAGTCATCCTCTTCTTCGTCTGATGAGAACACAGAAGAAATTGACTGTGAGTTAGTTTCCACACCTAGTACACAGGTGGACGCAGAAGGGAGATATGCTTTCCTGGAAATCAGTAAGTTTTTACAGGTCACCAAGGGTCTGAGGGCAGTCAAGGTGGAAAATTACTTTCCAGACTTGCAGCTTTTTGTCGACTCAGTCAAATGGTCAGTAAACACATTTACTGACCAGGATCTTTAGGCCAAGAAAACTTGTACAGAAAGTAAAATGGCAGCTCATTGATGATGTTTAAGACGAGTTTGGTTGATGAGTGTGTTGCACTGGGTGACCTTTCTCTTACTGCTGCTGGCGGAGCCACTGATTCATGGAGCCAGGCTGGTTGTCCATGACTGGTGCTCTCCAGGACTTTTTTTTTTCCCCTGAAACTTTTTTTTTTTGTATGAGCTGGATTATAAAAGAGGTGATTGTTTGAGTATCAGCTGTTGGACTGTAATGTATTCTGAATAAATGTACCTTTTTGAAATAAAAAAAAATCTCTCTCTCTGTGCATGTGTGTGTGTGCGTGCGCGTGTGTGTGTGTGTCTTCTCCTGGATCACCACCTTGCTGTGGTGGAGAAGCTTGCATGTACCAATGATCCCAGGAGCTATGGCGTCCAGAGCTTGGTTCCTGGTAGGGTCACCCAAGGTGGTTTGGTCAAGGGGGAGGTTCCAGATGAAGTGCAATCAAACAAAGACCTCAATGGCGGAACTGGTGGAAAATGTTTTCAGGTCACAACGGCAGTGAAGGCGGATGAAGGCTACAACAGAGGGTGGTCCCTAATCATCTTGATTCTCCATGCCACTGGACTCTGGAGAACCTGTGAACTTGTGGCTGCAGGTGCATCAGCCACTCCACGTAAAAAGCTGTCATATGCAGACATCCTCCCATTTTGCGGCTCCATGATCAGCCTCTGTACCCACCTGAGGACCCAGAGGGAGGTTGGTCATCCTTGACCCCGAGTGACCGCTGTGTGTGTGTGTACCTGTATGGTAGCACTTGTTTCTTATACAGTTGGTTATATGTGCCTATATGATTGGCACATATAACCAAATAAATAAATCAAATAAAAACTCCTTTATTTGATTGTGTTGATGTTTTGGGGTCTTTAATTGTTGTATGGTATGTTTAATGTACGTTGGGTATACGCTTCATTGATTCAGTTTCTGCATTTTACTTATGCTTATATTCTTATATTCATATTATTTGTTAGCTATGTTCTCATGTTTATGCCTATATTTTATATTTTTTCTTTTAATGTAAAGCACATTGAGCTTACTTGTAATGAAATGTGCTATATAAAGTTGCCATTGCTATTATCTATTTTTTATTTTTCATCTTAACAGAGAATAATGTTACTGAATGTTAATGAAATGAGTAATGTTAATGAAATTTTTATTATATTAATTATATTTGGTTTCGTGCTGTCTTGTGGGGTTTTCTTTGTGAACATTTTGGCTGTGGGAGACTGAGAGGGTGTCAGAAAGAGGAAGTGCTTGTATGTACTGTGACTTAATTTAGACTTTGCAAAATCACTGTCGTAGTTGGGGAGTTCTCCACTGGCGTAAATATAGGTGGTGCAGCCGGTGCAATGGCACCAGGGCCCGTCGCTAGGGGGGGGGGGGGGGGCGCCGTCAATATCTCTGCATGCATTGTCCTAGTCCAACGTTACGTGTCTGTTTTGAGCATGTGTTGATAGCTTGTTTAGCGCGCGCAATATAATTTACCTATCTAGCCTGCCTAAGTAACATTAGAAAAATAAAATCAAGCAAACAAGCAAGCATGAGTTACACACATAAAAGTGGATGTAAAAAGAGGAAGGAGAGCAAGGGAAAAAAAGGAAAGCTGCAATGTGTGCTGTGTGCGTGCCAAACCATGCAATCTACCAGGTTTTGAGTCCTGTTACTGTCGAATGACAAGGCTATTAGCTATATTACAGCCTAGTGGCTTTGTTGACCTTTTTCATTGCCTTGTCGACTGATATGATTTAGAGACCGTCTGTTTAGGTTTCCGAACTTTGTCCGTGGTGCATCAGCTCTCTGTGGTTCTGAAGTGTAGCCAATCTTTGACGTACTGTCATCTGTCATCTGTGTAAACTTTGTCTGTTACTTTGATATTTCTATTTTATTCGTTATATTTTATGCTGTGAAACACTTTGTGATTGTATATCTGTGAAAGGTGCTATACAAATAAATTACTAAAATTACTCACTAAACCCACCTATGGTGGTGGTGGTGTGTGTGTGTGAGCGAGTGAGAGAGAGACGGGGGGGGGGGTCGACGAGGGTTGCTTGCACCAGGGCCCATAATAAATATGTTACTGTCTGGCAATTTGAGAGAAACCGCGTTGATTTCGTCAACCATGTTCGTTCGAAAGATTGTCTCTGATAACTACCAAGAGACAAACGTCGGGGTCACTAGTGTAGAGGAGCTCAAGCAGGAGTCGTGACAACTTTCTCTTTCGGCTACACAACGTGCACCATTTATTCCTTCCACCATTACGACAACAACAAAAAACCCGTGCAGCGGAAGTGTGTCACTGTAAACCCGAACCGAGAAAACAGCAGCTGTAAACTAACGTTCCTACTAGCTCAATAAGGGGAATTATGTATCCCCATAACCACTACATTACGACAGTGGCGTTATCTAGTTCTCTGTCATCACTGACCAAAATCTGATGTTTGCAGTAGATATCATTTTGTCATCATCGTTGTTGTTGTTGTTTACATTTCTTTGAGTCAGTTTCTTTAAACTTGAAACAAAGATCAATCAATCAATCAGATTTTATTTGTGTAGCACTTTTCATACAGACAAATGTGATACAAAGTGCTTCACACAATAAAACAATAAACTCAATAAAATCTCGCTCCCTCACAAAAAAATACAGGCAACTTTTGTAAAAGTACAGACAAGTTTAAAACTGAGTTAGTAAAATAAACAAAAGTGCCATAAACACTGGTTAATTAAAAGTAACAGCAGAGCAGAATATATAAAAATAGCAAAATATATAAACTACTCACACACACACTATGAATTTAGCTGTAGGCTGTTTTAAAAAGTAAGGTTTTTAACCTGCTTTTAAATGTGTCCAGTGTGGGGGCCTCTCTCAGGTCCTCAGGCAGGGCGTTCCATCTACTTGGGGCGTAAATAGAAAATGCAGCTCCCCTGCTCTAGACCTCGCATGAGGGATAGTTAAAAGACCACTGCCATTGGACCCGAGAGCTCTTGCTGATTTGTAAGGAATTAACATGTCTTTTATACAGTGTGGTGCAAGGCCATTTTGTGATTTCCTCTGTTTGCGATTTGTTATACATACACAGTCTCTGAAAAAATACCTTTATTGAGGGCAGCCCATCCAATAAATAGCTATAATTTGAAAGGGTATTTAACGGATACAACCCAGGCTGATGCTCAACACAAAAGTCCCTTGCTGACTAAGCAAACAGCACTAAAAATATGAGGAAAACATCATGCACATCATTGTAGACAATTTTGAAATTTGACTTTTGATTTTCATTACCCAATGTTTTGTGACGTTAGTAAATCAATTTCTAAAATACCAAAACAAAATTCAAATTTGGAACATGACAATGAATAGCTGGCTATTGATAATGACATTGTCAGAAATTCTCTGGGTGTATTTTAGAAGCAGGATGTCATTGTGGGTGGGGGTGTGAGTAAAGGACAAACCGATTCTCTCAAACATTTAAAAACTAAACTCAAAACATTCCCCAAACTAGTTTCATTTCCTGCATAAAAACTGTTTTTTCAGTTGTTATTGCACCACAATATAGACTTTGCCTTACCAGACTCCTGAGACATCAACGGTTGGTACGTAACAGCTGTGTGTTGTTGATCAGAAAGCCTCAACTTGTGTTTCCTTAACAAGTTAGATATAAGCATATTAAAAAGCCTAAACAGTGTCAGCTCCAAATATGCTCCTCTAAAAGTGTGCATTTATGCAGTATTTCATGATCTAAAATAATATTCACTGTATTATAGGTTGCATCATCTGTACCTAAACAATGTGATATGACAGGTGGAAGTGTATTCTTGCAAAACATCCATGAGATATTTTACAGCTTGTCAGTTTAAATTTGCATTCAGTGAAGAGCAGCATTCATTACTGTCTATTGGAATCTGCCATATCAATCATTTTTAAACTCTACATCACTCAAAGAAAGGGAAATGGTGTTCATATCACAGTTAATTTCTCCCTCCACTAGGGGCAAAGAGGAGAGAGCTGTTAGCAGAGGGAAAGTCCCCGCGAATTGTACACATGACAGGTTGTGTGGTGTCTGTAAGCCATCCAGGCTCTTCATTTGACATGTCTCCATTTGAGTATTTCTATAACTTGAATGTGTAAGTTCCTCTTCATATGTTTCCATAATATCATTTTTGTTGTTCAGCAGTCCATTTGCATTACATGTAGTTCTGTATTGTCTGCACTCCTCAGTGCCATAATGTCCTGTTGTGTGGCACCAAAAACATCTACCTGCCCCAAAACAAATGCAGGAATGATGCCCAGCTCTGTATCCTGTAAAGTCAGCCAAAGCTGTGTCTGGATTTATAAGAATCTGTTTCAAAGTCTGCTCTTCATCACAATCTTGGACATGCACGGTTGAGGAGCATTGGCTGTGATTATTTTTCCCAGCTATATGGTTCTTTTCAGGCATGATTTTGTTCTCCTGACCATCAAGAATCCCAAAACAATCCAGCTGGCATCCCAGCTCCACCCCGCTGTCTTTTCTCTTAGTGCCAGCAGTGGCATTATTCCTTCCATCCTGAAGGAGGTGCTCTCCTGTACTGCTCCTGCTGCTGGCAGGGCTCTCTGACCCTCCCATGCTCCCAAAGCCACTGTCGTCTTGTCTGACTGAAATGTTTGTGGCATTCTTTGCATCAGAGTTTGACTTCCTCGTCACACTGCTGTTAATGCATGTCTTCCTCCAATCCTCCTCATTTGGGACTGTTCCTTGGGGTGTCACTACCTCTTTGGGAATCCTTTCTTCAACATTGGCTTTGGAGACAATCAGAAACCAGCTTTTGTCTGTGACAACCTCTATAGGTTCTTCTCCAACAGTGAGTGGAGACCAGTTTCCCCTTATAATGTTCTTGGGTAAGAAGAGAGAGAAGAATTAACAGTTATTATTTATTTATGGCAATCCCTTTATGCACCTACCAAGTTGCCCATGTGACCCAGCTAGCTGCATACAAGACCTAGCTAGCTATACAACCTAGTAAGGTGCACCAAAAGACAGCTAACTGTACTCAACACAGCTAGCAGATGCTTTGGCCAGTTAGGTGTCACAAAAGTGCAGCTAGATAACTAGCAATGTCATAAGAGCGGCTGGGTAATGAGTTACATTTGACTAAAGCCACCTTGTTAGCTTGCTAGGTCAACAGAATAACATGCATACCTAGCTTACTAGCAGCCAACTTGTTAGTCAGTTAGGTCGCAAAATTGGCCTTACAGCCTAGCTAGTTATGTATGTGGCATATTTGTGACCTTGCAAGCTTACCAGGTGGCTTTAGTAAAACATAGCAAGTTACCTAGCCCCATTTGGGACTAACACAAATTGGTGCCATGCCATTATACTGACGGCCCATTATCCTGAAACCCCAATAGCCTGAAAAATATTCCTCGGGACCTAAAAGCCAGTTTGTCTGACAGCCCGTTATTCCGAAAACAAATGACCATTGCACCGAAGGCCCATTGTACAGAAAATTCACTTTCCCTGGAGTTGTTAGTTCAGTGTGTTAAACCAATGGGCTATTTCTGCCATCCCTCTCAGATGTTGATCCAAATCTTAACCACACTGAACCCAGGTCAAAAATTAACTGTCTCCAACAGAATGCCCAATCTTAACCATTAATAATCCATCCATCCATTATCCGAACCCCTTATCCTGCTCTCAGGGTGGCGGGATGCTGGAGCTTATCCCAGCAGCCATTGGGCGGCAGGCGGGGAGACACCCTGCAGCGATTTGACTGCAGTATCCTGCCTGAAATAGCGTGTTTTAAAAGCATTGTCACATAATCAGATGGCTCACAGATTTTGGTGTAACACCTGTCCAGTGTCGATGCGAATCATTGATCTGAACTGGCCAGCGATAAATACAAGAAAAGTTGATTTCTGGTGAAGTAGATGACATTTTTACAAGTGCTTTTAACGTTACATCTCCTATTCATACGAATTAATAGTGAACAGTATCTTTGTGTTCGCACGTCAAAATACACTAAGATATTAAGGGCAAAAAAAAAATCCTCCAGTGAAAGTTTGTATTTTGGGAACAACGGGCCGTTGGAGCAATGGGCTTTCGTTTTCGGGATAATGGGCTGTCAGACAAATGGGCTTCCGGTCCAATGAGACATTTTTCTAACTATTGGGGTTTTGGAATAATGGGCCGTCAGAACAATGGGCAGTCTCCGGCTGCTAATTATGGGTACTACTCGTGATAGTTGTTTTCTTAGCGCATAGTCCAGTGGCAAAGAAGAGGAGTGTCCATAATGAGGAACGTGTTCAAAGATTTCAGAAATCTTGTCAAATTGGCACATTTTGGTTGTGAAACCTTACCCAACCCAAGTCAAATTTGCTGCAAAGTGCACAAAAATAGTTTTTCAGGAAATTTTCAATGCATTTTTACGGCACTAGCATCCATGCAGTGGTTTGTGCTAGTCCCAAAGAGGGCTACTTGTTTTCTAGCTACACAGTTTATTTGCTTAGCTGGGTCACACGGGGAGTCTGGTAGTAAGCTAGCATAGTGCATGAAGAAGCTAGAAAAGATGTTTAAATGATAAAATGACTTGCCATACTTATTTCAGTTCACACAAACCCTCAGTGCAGGAAGTAATAGGCTACATAGCAAATACTGTGCTGGAAAGGTAATAATCAATAATGGTAAAATTGACATATGGTCTGAATTGACTCCTGTGTTTTCTTTATCCATAATGTCATGAAATGAGAACAGAAACTAAAAATGTTACCTTTTCTCAATTAACTTTTTTTATCATACAGCCGGCCAATGTTTAATAAATCGGCTTTTTTTGTTCCCTGAACTAACACCTTTTATAGCTCCAGTATTTTTGTATCCTGTTTGCTGTTTAGTAGTGATGCTTACCAGTGAAACAGGTGTTTTCTCTGGATGTGTTAAGAAACAACAGATGACTGTGAGCAGCACAGCCAGGACAACTATTAAACCCAGGCTTGACAGAGTAGCAATGATGTACCACTCTGTAGAAAATGACAAAGAGGACACATTTTACTACGAATACAATGACTACATGGAAAAGGGAGGCTTAACCAGTTTTTTAACCAGATGATGTTATGATTTTTGGCCAGCCTCCCTCATTTAGGCATGTTTCAAGTAGCTCTTACCTTGTTTAGGTAGCCGTAGACACTGACTATGGGATACATTGCTGATGGCGAGAGCTCCGTTGCCCTGAGCTCTGAGACGGACACAATACTGTCTTCCCCAATGGAGAGAGTCAAATGTCTTTGTCCCCTCATCTTTCATACGGTTGTCTCTCAGTTCTGCTATTGTAGTCTGCAAGACAACAGTGAAAAACCATTGAAGTTGCCACATTCTTTGATAGGTCATTAACCCCCCCCCCCCGGACTAATCCACAGGCCGCAAGCCCCCCACTCACAGACGTACTTATATAACTTTGTTTAAAGAAACATTCAATGGTAGGGAAAGTGCTCAAAAATACGGAGCCAAATAATCCAGTGAGTGTTTCTCTCGAGTGGAAACACCTTATACATAAAGAAACTTGAGCTAATAGCCCATTTCCAATTTATTACACGACACTGTGAGTATTTTTCACTAATTATGATAAATATCAAATGATCAGTTTGACGTGATATTGTGTAGGCAGTCGTGGGAAACTCCAAAGTCTTGCGTCATGTGCATTAGGACCGTGGGGAAAACACACACACACACACACACACACACACACACACACACACACACACACACACACACACACACACACACACACACACACACTTGACAGCTGATGATTATTTATGGCACGAAACAGGCCTGTACCATCTCATAAAGAATTTACTTGACTCACTGGATTATATTTATATATATATCACCAAGTTGAATCAGTTCATCTGGATACGTTTATTGAGAGAAATGTTTCATCACTCATCTAAGTGACCGCTTCAGTTTCCAACCGTCTCCAGACTGAAGAATCAGAATACTTTATTCATCCCCAAGCGGAAATTGTGTCTTGGGTAAGAGATCACTTAGATGAGGGATGAAACATTTCTCTCAATGTTGTGTCCAGATGAACTGATTCAACTTTCTTTGATTTTCTTACCTGGATTATTGAGCAGGCATGAAGACATTTTATTTTATGTTTATATTGTATTCTCTGTACCAACAATGCCAAGCTGAATTCCTAGTGCATGTAATGCACATAGCAATAAAATAATTTCTGATTCTGAATACTACACATATTCTCTTTGCATGTTACCTTTGAAATATTTAGTTGTTAATGAAATGAGTGGTGCAACTGTAGAAGAAAAAAAATCCCTTCAGGGAGATAGGTGGTATTTAACAAAATATTGAAAGAAAAAGTCATGTTTCAACAATTGAGACCTTTTATCAGTTCATTTTCCTAATAAGTTTTGCTGCCCACCTTATTGTCTTCCTCTTTGTCATCCAAGAAGATGGTGTAGGTCATCCCAAATGGAAAGAGCTTCTTCATAATTGGCTTTGTATGAATGTTGACCACCAGTTTGCTGGAGATGGCCAGTATGGTGAAAGAAGGGGGATGCAATTTGCCTTTAGGAATGTACAAGAGTACAATGATATGTAAGAAGATGTCACACTACAGCACCTCAGTGTCTATATCAGCACATTCCTATTATAGTAACATTGTGTAGCACACTGTCCAACAAAGTACATCCATTCCAAAGTCTGCACTAACTTTTTTTTGTACATGTATCTTGTTCTTGCTCTTTGATTTCTCAAAGTACCTTTTATTTTCCACTTGGGTGTTGAGCCAGCAAGACAAGCATTTCATCATGAGAATAAGTGTAAACTTGCTTTCATATGTGAAAAATAAGCTTGAAACTAGTATACCAAAGTGAATTTGCTTACTGTTTTTCGGGTAAAACCTTTGAACGACTGTCCAATTTGACACACTGCCCCCTGAGAGCAGCTGAACTCTGATGTCGTAGGCAGAGCTGTAGTCGCCAATAAGGTCAGTAAGATTACAATCGGTAGTCATGATCCCCATGCAGCTGATCACATCAACCCAATTAGAACCATACCTGAGGCAAGAAAATATACAGTATTGCATTTTTTGTGTGTGTGATACAATGTGAAGTAAAAGCTATCTGTTTACTGACGTTTATCAGTTAATATAGGTAATTAATTTGCAAAAAAATATGTAGTATCTTAACTACATGAAACACGCACCCACACAGGATTTGTTTACTTGTATACTGATGAAAACTTAAGGAGCACGTCACAGCGCGTGATTTTTTTTGCACCCGTTTTCCGGGAACTCTGCCTCTGATTGGCTAGTACTCGTTGCCTCCGTTGATTAGATTGGTTAAGGTTAGAGTTAGGGTAGGGTTAGGGATAAGGTTAGCCAATCAGAGATAGAGTAGGGGCAGGTCTTCCCGGAATCCAGGTGAACGCTCTCTCAACAAGTACTAGCCAATCAGAGGCATAGTTCCCGGAAAACGGGTACGAAAAAAATCACGCCAACACAGCACAACCATCTCGGCAGGCATTCATCACGCAACAGAACTACATCCGAGGAAGGGTCTAAGTAGTAATGGGTAAACCAATTTACTGCTACTGCCACCTAGTGGACATACAGGTAAGTGGATCTGGTTTATCACACAAGTTACTACACTCCCCCACTGTTAGCCTAACACAAAGTTTCTCCACAGGGATCAACAATACTGTAACGTGCATGGATAAGAAGACACGCTGGCCGCTGGCTGGCTGGCGGGTCTGACCCTTTAGTCTAGCGGTTAGTGATGTCTCCTGCGGTGCGGGCGATACGGGTTCGCGTCCCGGCTGCGGCAGTTCCTGTGGTTGCCCCCGAATTTGCTACAATACTAATAACGATAAAACAAAGTAGGCATGTACCCAACGTGACCTCCAACTAGCGTAATGTGATTCAACATGAGTCGTTCGAGTCAACATTTAGCAGTCACTTTCGAGGAAACAACTGTTTTTTGTTATAACATGCTTTTAGTGCTACCGAGGAAGTTCACGGTGGACTATCTGACTCCCGTGAGAGTTAAACATCAAAGAGAGAGGAAAAATGCAGAGAATAGGGTGAAATGTCTAGTGGATGACGATCTAACCTCAGTACAAGAATGATAATAAATCACAATGACTACCATTCGCAAGGGTAATAACAGCTGTGAAATCAAGCTTACCTTTTCAGCTGCACATTGTATTGACACTTTATTTGGGCATCCTTGGGATGGTGCCAGACTGCTCTTACCACTCCATCCCAAATATTCACCTCCAGGTTTTCTGGCTTTGGGATGGACAAGCCAGCTAGAAAGAAAAGGAGAGTGTGATATACATCCCAGCTCCTCGTCACAAAAACAATGACATTAATATGCAAAGAACAATCTTTGCGGTTTACGGTGGTGGGAACAGTAATCTGTGCTGCCCTCTAATCTGTTCTTCTGATCTACAAACATCATAAAAGTGATGAAAATTGGTGGTTTCCTTTATATATATTGTAACGAATTCGGGGGGGAGGGCACTCGGGAGCACCGCCACAGACGGGACGCGAACCCGTGTTTCCCACACCACAAGCGACAACGTTAACCAGTCCACTAAAGGGTCCGACCCGTAAGCCAAGGAGCAACGTAACTACTTATACACGCACGTTATACTACCCCCGCGCTTCAGCATATCAGCTCCCTCACGCGCTTCCAATTACCTTACGGTCTCACCATCCCACTTCTGACACCAATGTAGCGAATTCGGGGGGCAGTCCGGGAACTGCTACAGTCGGGACGCGAACCTATGTCTCCCACTCAGCAAGCGACAACGTTAACCAGTCGACTAAAGGGTCCGACCCGTAAGCCAAGGACCAACGTATCTACTTATCCATGCACGTTACACTATATCACAAAATGCGATCAGGAAGAGAAATTGTCTTGCTGAGGAAGATGGAACAAGGTCTCACAAATCATTTACAATAAAATCATAGTCCAATCAATTACTGTAGCATTAAACTTTGTTTTGTTCCCATCGATTTTTTTCTGAAATGTATTTCTGATTTTTCCCTTTTTCTCCAAATTTAGTGGCCAATCGATCCTTATTGTGGTTCAAACACCCACCCCCGTACTGCATGCGTTCGCCAACTGCATCTCTCCGGCCGGCAGTCTCGAAGGAGACGCCTGACGAGGCGAATCCAGGCCGAACCACTGCTTTTCCCCACACACCCAGAGACGCATTCATGTGACGACATCAAGCCGACTCCACCCCCCTCCCGAAGACAGCGTTGCCATTTATTTTCCAAAGGAGTTGAATCAAGTGCAACTGGACTTTGTATATTTCACAGACAGCGTTGCCAGTTATTGCTGCTTCATCGAGTCCGGCCATCGTCGGATCTGACGAGACCGGGTTCCCCAGTGGGCAACTGCATCGAAACAAAGCCGATGCTTAGATCGCTACACCACCGCGGACCAGTTTCCATCGATTTTAATCACGTTTCTCTCCAACCACAGTGATTTACCAAAGGGGAACATGCAGCGGGGGAAATTCTTGAGAAATCAACCATGAAACTGCTTTCACGGCAATGGTTTTGGGAAATCAAATGAACATTTAGATAATTTCCAGAACTTCTTAGCAGAAACTATTTAATCATGATTTGATCAGTGTAACATTGTGTTAATTATGAGAAGAACAATGGATTCTAGTGACTATTACTATCTATAACTAGCAGTAAAATTTGTTTTCATAACCATTGGTTTTCTTCAAAATTGTTTTTTTTAATCAGTAGAACTCAACAAAAGTAAAAATTTGAATCTCATCTGTTTTATCACAAAAGCAGTGAGTTAAGTGTAGAGTATCAATTTTAGTATTACATGGAGAAATTACTGGAGTTTACCCAATATGAAATTGTACAGGCCAATTGAGAAAATTCAGATTCTTTAGATATGGTAAAATTGTTAATTTACCTGTCACACAATTTGTGCAGATCACCAGCAAAACCAGAATGGCCATTTTGTCGCTCCTATCCATTTGCGTAAAGTGGAGAAATATTCTTCCGTACTCAAAAAGATGGTGTCCTGATCCACATGATCATCATTTTAAGAGGTTAAACTTTCCATTTTCTTTTAAAAAAAAATCCCATTGATAATTTATTCCAGGCAGTGTGAGGGAAAGGACAACAGAAAGACAAAAAAAGAAAAAATCCAGTTTGTCTTCTGTCTACAAGAGTAGAAGAAAAGAAAAGGGTCTTAAGTTCAAATGTCAGTCCACGGTCACAATCAAGCTAATGTTCTCTTGCTGGTTCTCTACCTCTAACCTTTGTACATCGGCAGAAAAAAATGAAGCAACGATGCCTTTTCTTCCCTTATGACAGAGGGAGAGGCGTCTCGCTCCCCCCCCCCCCCCGTCCTTGCTCAACCCTGCAGCCTCTCGGTTGTGGAGTTTCCTGCTCTGACTCAGTGACGCTGCTCTGCTCTGCGCTTGGCTTCACACTCCTCTGTCAGTGCTCGCTGCTGTTCTTCCTCTTTTCCACCCTTTCTTTTGCTCCTTTCAAACCTCTCTCTAGAATATAATGTACAGCAAACGGCAATAGAAAGCCGAAAGTGAGATTATCTAGGAAGTCCCCTTTTGCTGATGCCTTGCTGCTTAAAGTGGTATGTCATTGTCTGAGGGGTATACAGAATCTGACTGCTGCTGGCTCCAAGCAGCAGACCCATCTGTATGTCTTCATTTCTCATTTCACAATGTAAACTACTTAATCAGTCATAGGCCAGATTCGTATTTTGGATCGCCTGTTTGTACCTGTTGACGTTTGTCTGCTTTTTTTTTTTCCTGTGGTGCAGGGCCTCAGATAAAACTGAGATATGATACTCTAAACTGTGGTTTCTACAAAGTTTAGTTAACCTGCTGTTTCCTCCTTGACAGAAGCACAGCTGCCTTAGAGGTTTGTTCAGGACAATTTAAAATGTATGTCCATATTTACTGTCATTTGTGTGTTTTGAGTGTATGTTTAAATGCTTATATGTGCAATTGCAATGTTTACAATCAATCTAAACTTAGTAGAAAGATAAGACTGCATAAACTGAATCATAATACACCGCAATGTAATGGCAGAGCTTTCTGCCATGAGAGTATATACACAGGATACTCACAAGAAAACCACTTCCACAGTAATCACCACACAAGTCAAAACAGCCAATATAATAATCCAATCAGCCATTGCGATATACATTGATCAGCCAAAACATTAAAACCACCTGCCTAATATTGTGTAGGTACCCCTCATGCTGCCAAAACAGCTCTGACCTGTCGAGGCATGGACTCCACAAGACCTCTGAAGATGTCCCCTGGTATCTGGCACCAAGACATTAGCAGCAGATCCTTTAAGTCCTGTAGGTTGCGAGGTTGGGCCTCCATTGATCAGACTTGTTTTTCCAGCACATCCCACGGACGCTCAATCGGATTGAGATCTGGGGAATTTTGAGGCCAAGGCAACACTTTGAACTCTTTGTCATGTTCCTCAAACCACTCTTGAACATCGTGTGCAGTGTGGCAGGGTACATTATCCTGCTGAAAAAGGCCACTGCCATCAGGGAATACCATTGCCATGAAGAGGTGTACTTGGTCTGCAACGATTTTTAGGTAGGTGGTATGTGTCAATGTAACATCTATGTGAATGCCAGGACCCAAGGTTATTCCAGGACCTAAGGTTTCCCTGCAGAACATTGCCCAGAGCATCACACTCCCTCTGCTGGCTTGCCTTCTTCCAATAGTGCATCCTGGTACCGTCTCTTCCCCAGGTAGATGACACACACACACCCAGCTGTTCACATGATATAAAAGAAAACACAATTCATCACACCAGCCCACCTTCTTCCATTGTTCCGTGGTCCAGTTCTGATGCATACGTGCCCATTGTAGTTGCTTTTGGCGGTGGGCAGGGGTCATCATGGGCACTCTGACTGGTCTGCAGCTAAGCAGCCCCATATTCTGCAAGCTGTGATGCACTGTGTTTTCACACCTGTCTATCATAGCCAGCATGAACTTTTTCAGCAATTTGAGCTACAATAGCTCTTCTGTGGGATCAGACCAGATGGGTTAGCCTTCGCTACCCACGTGCATCAATGAGCCTTGGGCGCCCATGACCATTATATTAAAGAGAAGTTTGTCATTCATACAATTTGGTTGAATCATTTTAGAGTAAACAGCCAGTGGTCTTCATATTGTTTCAACAGGCTTTTTATATTGGCTTCCCTCTCTGGGACTTTGACCTTTTTGGTGCCACAGAAACAAAATGTTCGCAAAACCTTTTTTTTTTTAAATTAGGAAGTAAAACTACTGGATAGTCAGTAATTTCTGTGGGTACTGTTTTCATGCTCACTAATGTGTTATTTAAGAGTTTGGAAAGTTTTGCTGAAGTCATCCCATACTGTCAAGTAACCATGTCAAGTTACATTTAAGCCACATGCAGTTATATTTTTATGCCATGTTTCTTATAGAAATTGGACGAAAATCTCTAACAGGCCACAGTGTGTGTGGACAGGCAGCAACTGTCTCATCTAACCATTGATATTAACCATTAAACCAGCTGTCTTTATGCATGCTCAGTAATCCAGGTAAGAAAATGATTGTATCCAGATGAACTGATTCAACCCAATTTGATCATTAAACCAGCTATTTAGTTAGCAGGGTGTGAATAAATCCTTTTCTGTTCCACTCTTTTTAGCTAGAGCAGTCTCCTTTTTTTCTCAGTGTTTCTATGTTTAGTGACCAAACAGATTGCTCTCTGTGTAAATTCGACATCTTTTTCATCCATTTGCGCTCTCACAGAATTTATAACTTGTATGCTTGACCCTTATGATAATTCATCTGCAATTACATATTCATTAAAACAAGTAACCCAGTTATGATTACACAGGGTGTTCCAGTTCTCCAAATGAGGAAATGTACATGTTGGGCTTAAAGTAAAAGGGGACGTAGATTGTGAGGAAGCAGTTTCAATCATTTTGCTGTGTAGCAGAATACAGTACCTCAAAAAATAGTTTATTTCCTCCTCTTTGACAATAATCTGAAACATGTTTCTCAGCACATATCTGCAGTAGCTATATGTTGTGTTCTCTAATGCTTGTATTATTATTTAGTTGTATTTTCATTTAAACCATGAGATGTCACTGCTAACTTTTGAGTATTGATTTTACCAGAAGTGTCGTTGTGTAGCACAAAGGAAGTGTCATACAGGGAAACAGGAAGTGGAGACTGGAAGCCATTCATGCTGCAAAATGTTCATTAAACCGTACGCTGAAAGTCATCCATATTCTCCTGCGTGTGTTATATGCCAACCACCTCTACAAATTGTTGACGAGGTAACCCACCTGCTACACTACAAGTATAGATGACTATTTTTTGCAAAGATGGCTGTAAATGTACCCAGTCCTGCCCCATTTCTGCCTTGTCCTGGGAAACCTGCTATCCAGTTCAAGACCTGGATGCGAATGTTTGACAACTATCTACTAGTCATGAATGCAATAGGGAATGCATGGCCAGCTGCAAGAAAAAGAGCTGTACTGCTTCATTGCCTTGGAACCGAAAGTCAGAGGATCTTTTACTCACTGCCAAATACAGGTGACGATTATGATTCTGCTGTTGCTGCACTACAAGCACATTTAACTCCTATGGCTAATGTGGTAGTGGGACGTCACACATTCAGAAAACGAGTTCAAGGCCCACATGGGAGCATTATTCAGTATGTGGCTGCTTTACGAGACCTTGCTTTATCATGTGACTTCGGAGATAAAATTGATGAGATGTTGCGTGATCAGCTTATTGAGTACGTCTCAAATGCACGCATTAGAGAAAGGCTGCTGCTAGAGCCTAACCTCACTCTAGGCAAGGCTATCACAATTGCCACACAGATGGAGTCTGTAGCTGAACAGGCTAAATGCATGGTTGGAGAAAAACCCAGCTTACAAGTACAAGCTGTGCAAAAAAAATCACGCCGAGACAACGGATTACAAAAATGAACATAGCCGGCATTTATTTACATTAACATTGAAAGTCTCACCTTTTGGAAATAAAGCATACACCATTTGCTCAAAACCTGTCTGTAAATGTCTCTTTGAATAAATTGAAATTAGAGCTCTGTTAAAAGAAAAGTAGGAAAAGTTCAAACAAAAGTCTACCCGGGTAGTGTATTTCTGAAAATGAATATGGAGATCTCCAAATAAAACCTATCTGTCCTTCTCTGTCTATTGTCCCTCCTTAACTGAAGAAGCAGAAGTTGATTGGCAGCTAGAACAAACGATCACGTCCTCCACGTACTGTCAACTGGCTAGTTGCGACTCAACTCCCGCAGCTTGCTGCTCCCCCTCGCAGTTAGAAAGGAACCGTGCACCAAAAAGTAAAACAAAAAACAACCTGCATATCGTAGGGACTCATCTATAAAATTCTACTCACAAAAGCACCAGATCTAGTATATTTGACTCTATATTCAATCTTTTACATTCCCAAAGCACAGAACTAGGAAACAATTCGACAGCCAAAAGAAAAGAATTAGGCTACTGAAAACGCACATGGGCTACAAAATGTAGTCAATTAGGTCTGTGTAGCTAACAAACTAACCACGGCAAAATCACAAGTTATTATCACATCATCAATTCAAAGGAAATAGTAGGCTACATAATATATCTGAAAATCCTCCGCTTGTTTTTTTTTTATTAAATGAAATACTTTAGGTTCTCTATCAACCACGCATAAATCAAAAGACAGCCAACTTGGCTGAGCTAGGTTAGCTAGCCTCTGTAGAACTCACCAGAGAATCTGGGTAAAAGAACAAGTAATCTTCAAGCAATCTTCAATATTCGAAAACGGTGGTAATGAACTTCAATTGGGGATGTGTAGGTTTCAACCATAAAGTGTCAGCTAATTTATTTCTTTTTCCAACTTCTATGAGTTGCTATGTCGTCCTCGCTATTTCGTCTGCAGTTTCTATAGTTCCCGTCGTTATATCATCTGGTAGACGTGGCATAGCTTTTTTTCCTTTCCTTTAGAAAAAAAAAACTACTAGCGCCCTCTACTGGGGACTGTGGAAACATGTTAGACTAGACATTGATTAATCCTTTCTAATAAATCAGCTAAAATTATGGAGGTTACAGCTTGCTTTCTGAAAAAAAATAGAGGCTATAATAGACAATGTTCATGGCGACAGCACTTTTACTGAGAATGTCCTCTCCATGTGTTGTTGCGATGACATTTTCCCCAGTATGAAGACCAAAGTTTATCAATTATCTTTCTAAAAGTGGCTGCATGACAAACAAATACGTCATTTAAGGATTTTGATTACTTATGTATTTATAGGGTTCATTATCATGTCAATTTCAAAAGTTTTGTAGGGAAATTAAGTTTATATATAAAATGACTGCAACTGGAAACAAAGGTCCAAGACTTATTTATCTGTCAGTAGTTGTTCAAAGTGTTATGCGAATTGAACAATTTTTAATTTTTTGAAATCCACCCGGATTATTGCACTTGTTTCACCATTGTCCAGACAGGAAGTTTTGTCTCTTGTTGTGGGTGGGCGTCGTGTAGCTTGAAATCTGTTCAGCCGAGATGTGAATACCTCTGATGTCTGCGTTGTCTTGCACGCATCCTTATACAGTACACTGTGTCAGTGTTGTTGAAGGGTTACTCCAAAAAAAATGGCCAGGCTGAATGGTGAATGTTAGAATGTAACATTTAGCTTCATCGTCTCCACCTTCTCTCCTCTCATTTTCGCTCAAGAAATGTCACGCCCCGTCTGGATAGTCCTTTACTTCCTGCCCTCACGTGTCTCCCTCCTGTGTGATTACCTGCATGCCCTAATGTGTTGCACCTGTGTCTCAGTCTCTCCTCCCCCAGAGTATATAGTCTGTGTTCTCTTCCTTCTGTGCCAGTTCGTCTTGTTCCTTGTGACAGCGTCCAGCATGTTTCCCTTGTGTGACTTTCTTTATCCCTATAGATTCTTGACCTGTTTTTTGCCTTTTCGATCCTGCCTTTCGCTTGCCGATTTGGATACTGTTGCCTTGTTATCTGATCACCTGTGTACAGACCTCTTTCCGATTTAAAGGACTGATTTTTGTGAACTGAGTCTGCGTTTTGAGTCCAAGCCTGTGGTTCAGTAATGACAAGAAAAGGATTTCTATTTCACATTCGGAAGATGGTACCATCTCCTGATGCTTTCCTCAAATCTGTACACAGTACAATAAGCCTATGTATCTATTATTTTGTGCCTATGCAATATGTGAATTTCCAAGATACGCCGGTACCACTTTACAATAAGATTACACTTATAGGGGGTTTATGAATGGGTTACAATTAGTCTGTTAATTCGGTTGTGAAAAATGTATATGTTATGTCTGCACACATCGACAGTGCGGCATTTGATTTGGTGCTGTTCTATTGTGCTGGGATCGATTGGTGATGCCTGCGGGCTCTGGGTTGTTTGATCGGGTCTGCCTGTGATGCTGAATCAGTCTAAATAAAGAATGCCACGGAGAGGTTGTTTCGAGCGACAGCGCTGTGTCCTGACGTGATTTCTAAATACAATATTGGCGACGAGGATGGCTGATATCTCTCTCCCACCACCTGCCCCCTTCCTGGCATTACCTGGCGAGCCTCCGGTACCATGGACTCGCTGGCTACATAGTTTTGAGAATTACATCATCGCCTCAGGGCTCGACGACGTGAGCCAGGCTAGGAAGACGGCTCTGTTGCTACACTGCTTGGGAGCAGAGGGTCATCGTGTGCTCGGGACTCTGGGGAACGTCACAAGCTTTGACGACGCTGTGGGACTTATGAGCACCCATTTCGCTGCTCCACAGAGTGCCCTCCTTCGGCGATTTATATTCCGTCAGCGACACCAACTGCCTGGTGAGTCTGTGCAGCAGTATGTAGCTAATTTGCGAGGGCTAGCTAGCTCATGCAAGTTTGGCGCGCTTCAGGACGAGATGGTTCGCGACCAGCTAATCGAACACACCAACAACGCAAAGGTGCGTGACACTCTCCTGCTGGAAAAAGACGATCTGCTGCTGTCCAGAGCAATTACCATCGCACTACAGGTTGAGGGAGCAGCTGAGTGTGCTGCTATGCTAAATACACAGCAAGTGGCCACCTCCAGTCAAGTTGCCAACGACTCCTCCCTCTACTCACGGCTGCCCCTCGGGACGCAACCCAGCCAGAGCGAGGCGGGCGCCGACTCCACTGGGGACGTCTTGTAACTGCAACGACGGCGTTCTCGGCCCCGCCCTCAACAGTCCTGTGGTAACTGTGGGTCTCGGTCTCATGTTTCAAGGGCTCAGAACTGTCCTGCCCGTGGCCAGACATGCCGTAGCTGCGGTAAGCAAAATCACTTTGCCAACGTCTGTCGATCTTCCCCGGCTGGGTCAGAGGGCCACACCCCCCAGTCTTCAACCGCCGTCATTCACAAGGTGAGCTCTGGGCCAGTGTCATTCAAATCATGCACAGTCAACATTAATGATGTGTGCATCCCCCTGCTGTTGGACACCGGTGCAGGTGTGTCTCTCCTGAATGTTGATACCTACAGTCAATTTTTCGGTTCACTGCCACTGTCCGCACCCTCAGCTGTCCTCTGTGGGTATGGTGACTCCAAAATCGATCTGGTTGGCTCTCTCCAAGTGACTGTCCGCTATGGAACCAAGCTGGTGCCCAATGCAGTTTTTCATGTGGCACGCCGTGGGGCCAACCTGATGGGCCTGGACCTGTTCTCCGCTCTGGGGTTCTCCCTCTTAGACACAAGGGGGGCAGCAATCCTGACTGTTGCCACACCTTGGCAGCAGAAGTGGCCATCGCTGTTTATGGGGCTGGGCTGCCTCTCCGCCTTCGCCCATCAACCTCTCCTCAACCCTGCTGTGAAATCTGTCATCCAACCACTGCGCCGCATCCCGTTGGCTCTCTGTGATGGGGTCTCCGCCGAGCTGCAACAACTGCTGGAAGCTGGCATCATTGAACCGGTGGACGCGTCACCTTGGGTCTCAAACCTCGTGGTGGCTAAGAAGAAGTCGGGGGGCCTGCGTGTCTGCGTCGATCTACGTGCAGTAAATAAGGCAGTGGTCCCTGATAAGTATCCACTGCCCACCTCAGAAGAACTCACTGCTCAGTTCTATGGCTCTGAGGTGTTCTCCAAGCTCGACCTCAGACAGGGGTACTTACAGGTGCCCCTCCACCCCAGCAGCCGAAACCTCACAGCCTTTGTGACACATGCAGGAGTGTTTCGCTACACCAGGATGCCTTTCGGTCTCAGCTCCGCCCCTAGCTGCTTCCAGAAAATCATGGTCTCCATGCTGGCTGGCATACTGGGCGTGGCCATTTATCCGGACGATATAGTGCTACACGGGCCCACCAGTGAAATCCACGACAAGCGCCTCAACATGGTCTTCGCAGCCCTGTCCAAGCACAAGCTAACTCTCAATGCTGAGAAATGTGTCCTCTCTGTGCCAGCCATCGAGTTTGTAGGGTTCCGGCTGTCAGCAAGCGGTGTAACTCTACTACAATCCAACGTGGACGCCATTCAGGCCATCCCTGAGCCCAGCTCGGCTGCCCAGGTCACCTCCTTCCTGGGTATGACAAGTTACTACCTGAGGTTTCTTCCCCAGTACTCTGCGACCACAGCCCCCCTGCGCCAGCTGCTGCGTAAGGACGAGCCATGGGTGTGGTCAAAGGCATGCAGTGACGCTGTGCGTGATCTCAAGACTCAACTGACTTCACCACCAGTGTTGGCTCACTTCGACATCTCCAGCTCCACCTTTGTGACCTGTGACGCATCAGCCACAGCGATAGGGGCTGTGCTGTCTCAAACCCAGAACGGTGTGGAGAAGCCCATCGCCTTCGCCTCCTGTGCCCTCAACCTGACCGAGCAGCGGTACTCCGTGGG
The DNA here is from genome assembly GCF_029633865.1 of Lampris incognitus. Classification (NCBI taxonomy): domain Eukaryota; kingdom Metazoa; phylum Chordata; class Actinopteri; order Lampriformes; family Lampridae; genus Lampris; species Lampris incognitus. The sequence goes on along the minus strand of NC_079217.1, from coordinate 24,041,423 downwards.
TGAGCGTGAGGCGTTAGCCTGTATCTGGGCTTGTGAAAGGTGGCACCTCTACCTCTATGGCCGCTCCTTCACCCTCAGGACAGATCACCAGGCCCTGACAGTGCTGCTGTCCACATCTGGGACAGGCCACAAACCCCTGAGGTTGCACCGCTGGTCTGACCGCCTCCGCCAGTACAACTTCAGCCTGCAGTTCACCCCAGGCAGAGACAATGTTGTCGCCGACCTGCTCTCTCGCTCTGTCTCCACCCCAGCTCCACAGACGGACACTGACTGTGTGGAAAAGGACATTGTCCAAATGCTACACACACCCCTTCAGGCCACTGTCTCTCTGCAGAAGCTGAGGGCAGCCTCCGAACAGGACCCTGTCCTCTCCCAGCTCCGCACCTACATCCAGAACGGCTGGCCTCACAAGGTCCCAGAGGAGCTGGCTGCGTTCGTCCGAGTCAGACAGGAGCTCTCCTGCTGGAACGACACCTGCGTGGCACGTGGGTTTTGCATAGTGGTCCCAGCTGCTCTCCGTGCACGTGTTTTGAATATGGCGCATGAAGACCACCTGGGCATTGTGAAACTGAAACAGCGCTGCCGAGACCTGGTGTGGTGGCCGGGGATAGACAGAGATATTGAGGCTCTGGTGAAGGACTGTTCTGCCTGCCTTGTGTGTGGCAAGACTGGCCACCAGGCTCCCCCACCCCTGCAACCTCTCGCCTGGCCCTCTCAGCCCTGGGAACACCTGCAGTTGGACATTCGTGGTGAGATCCATGGAGTTCCCCACCACCAATGCTTCATGGTGGTCGCCTACGATCTACACTCAAAATGGCCTGAACTCACCACTTCTGGCACTGTGACCTCACAGATCATCATCGACTTCCTGGACTCTCTTTTCTCTCGCTGGAGCCTCCCAAAGACCATCACCACTGACAACGGCCCTCAGCTGGTCTCTGCTGAGTTCACTGCTTATCTCGAAAGCAAGGGCATCCGTCATATACGCACTGCGTACTACCACCTCCAGGCCAATGGCGGCGTTGGAACGTTTTCACCAGTCACTGAAGAACGGCCTCAGAGCACACATGGCCCAAGGGTGCTCTTTCATGCAGGCCATCCGTCACACTCTGCTGCACTATCGGGCCACACAGCACTTGACCACAGGCGTCTCCCCAGCCTCTCTCATGCTAGGCCGGGAACTGTGCATGCCCCTTGACAGGCTCCGCCCCTCCACACCCCAGGCACCTCCCTCTGGGGTCAGAGCCTCAGTCACTCGTCAGCAGACGCGGATGAAGCAACGGTTTGACCAGTCAAAACGAACCAGGGTGCCAGACATCAATGTGTCAGACTGGGTCAGGGTCCGCAGGCCCCACAGGGACAATAAAATGGCTTCATACTGGTCCTCTCCTCTCCAAGTCACCCGTCAGCTGGGCCCAGCCACTTACCTCCTCAGCGATGGCACTCGGTGGCACTCCAGTCGTCTACGGAAGGTGTCAGCTCCGCCACACACAGCTGGTGACACAACCTTAGCCATTCCCTCAGCATGGCGAGACGCCCCGGGGCTTCATGCAGCTCCTACACGGGCCCCAGACATTCCTGGGCCTCAGCTTCCCCTGCCTTCTCCCTCCCCACCTCGGCCTGCCCAGCCACAGGCCGCCCCACAACCTGTTCGCACACGTTTACGCCCTGGCCACCTAGAGGACTTTGTGTCAACCTTTCATGTTTGAAATCCTGCCGGGGGGGGGGGATGTTATGTCTGCACACATCGACAGTGCTGCATTTGATTTGGTGCTGTTCTATTGTGCTGGGATCGATTGGTGATGCCTGCGGGCTCTGGGTTGTTTGATCGGGTCTGCCTGTGATGCTGTGTGAGTCTAAATAAAGAATGCAACGTAGCGGTTGTGTCGAGCGACAGCGCTGTGTCCTGACGTGATTTCTAAATACAATAGTATATATAAATCATAAACTGTTACAACACAGATTAAAAAAAGGACACCAGTGACCTGCTGCTTGCCAAATAGTGGTCCCACATTTATCAGACCTCATTGGTTACTTGGCTAGCAACTAGCAAGAGCCGATATTTAACAGAATTTTTTTTTTTTTAAAAAAGGCCCTGTGATGGACTGGCGGCCTGTCCAGGGTGTCTCCCCGCCTGCCGCCCAATGACTACTGGGATATGTTCCAGCTGTCAGAGCGAGAGCAGGGAGAGGATCCAAGTGCATCCCCGCGACTCCGACCCGGATAAGCGGTTTGGATAATGGATGGATGGATAGACGACGTCAAGCTGAACACAGAAATAATTTCAGATTTGCTGTATCATGTAAGAATTTGAAGAAACATTAAAATAACTTTTATTGAATTTAACATGTTTAATCACATAATGATGCTGACACATTGTTAGTTCAACTGAGTTTAAAATGTTGCAGCGGATTTTCGTTTGTACTCAGTATCTGGTGCCTACGGAGCCCCTAAGGGGACATGGGCGACTTTTTTTGTTTGTTAACTATCTCGTGCGCACATCGAGTTAGTATCTCGTGCGCACGAGTTACTATCTCGTGCTCACGAGATACTAACTCGTGTGCACCAGTTAGTATCTCGTGAGCTCGAGATAGTTAACAAAAAAAAAATTCGCCCATGTCCCCTTAGGGGCTCTGTAGGGGTGCCTCTCGTGTCAGTGTCTAAAAATAGTCTGTCGCCATTGACTGATTCCAGTTGATCCGATACCTGTTTTCCATGGTTGCAATGTCCTGGTGGGTGAAACCTTTCACCATGTTCGTCACTGACTGCACCAAGATCGGGAAGAAGTCCAAGTGCGAATGCAGAAAATTAATTTTCAATGTCATGTTGCACTTCATAGTTTTATATGCTTTGAGCATGTTGTCAAGCAGTTATAATTTGGTGCTCTGCAGTTGCCAAGAAAATTCTCAACAACACCCTTAAATGCCTCCCATGCTATTTTCTCTGGCCCCACTAGCAGATCTCCTAACTGCCTGTCATTGATGACCTGTCTGATTTATGGCCCAACAAAAATGCCTTCCTTAAGCTTGGCATCAGTTATTCTTGGAAAAATCTTTCTCAAATAGCGAAATCCATCACCTTCTTTGTTCATTGCTTTCACAAAAAAATTAATCAATCCGAGGTCTAAGGACAGGGGGTTTTGTTGCTGTAAAGCCCCTTGAGGCAAATTTGTAATCTGTGATATTGGGCTATACAAATACAATTGACTTGACTTGACAAGTGGTTTATGCCCCACAATTTCTGCCCTGTATGAAATGCTTACAGAGTGGCCAGTCTTTTTTAATGTAATGTGACTCTTTAGCATGGCTATCCCCTTCACACAGAAAACAACAGTACTTTGTATATCCGAGCTGCATTCCTAATAGCAGTGCCAATACTTAAGACCACCACAGATGTTCCAGTCGTAATTGTTGTACTGTATGTGTTTCAACAAAACCCAGCCACTGAGGATGCACAAGCCAGTTCATTCTTAGTGCTGGTCCCAAGCCTGGATAAATGGGGAGGGTTGCATCAGGAAGGGCATCCAGTGTAAAACCTTGCCAAATCAAATATGCAGATCATAAATCAGCTTTCCATACTAGAATGGTCAAGGCCCAGGTTACCAATGACCGCCACCGATACTGTTGGCCAGCAGGGCGCCGGTGGAAACTATGCTACTGTTTGGCGAAAGAGGAGAGGGGGAAGGCATGTCCAGAGGCAGCGGGAGAGGAGGAAGGGTAGGAATGTGGAGGTGAGAGTCGGAACTTTGAATGTTGGCACTATGACTGGTAAAGGGAGAGAGCTTGCTGATATGATGGAAAGAAGAAAGGCAGGTATACTGTGTGTGCAAGAGACCAGGTGGAAGAGCAGTAAGTCCAGGAGCATCGGAGGTGGGTTCAAACTTTTCTATCATGATGCGAATGGGATAAGGGTAATTCCAAAGGAAGAGCATGACAAGATTGTGCTGGAGGTGAAGAGAGTGTCAGACAGAGCAATGAGTATGAAGCTGGAAATTGAAGGTGTATTGATGAATGTGATCAGCGCATATGCCCCGCAAGTTGGGTGTGAGATGGAAGAGAAAGAAGAATTCTGGAGTGAGTTGGATGAAGTGGTGGAGAGTGTACCCAAGGGGGAGAGAGTAGTGATTGGAGCAGACTTCAATGGGCATGCTGATGAAGGGAACAGAGATGACGAGGAGGTGATGGGTAAGTATGGTGTCAAGGAGAGAAATGTGGAAGGACAGATGGTGGTGTTTTTTACAAAATGGCTGTAGTGAATACATATTTCAAGAAGAGGGAGAAACACAAGTTGACATAAGAGTGGAGGAAAGTGCACACAGGTTGACTATATCGGAGGTGCGATCTGAAAGGGATTGGAGCCTGCAAGGTGGTGACAGGGGAGAATGTTGCTCGGCAGCATCGGATGGTGGTCTGTAGGATGACTTTGGAGACCTAGAAGAGGAAGAGAGTGAAGGCAGAGCCAAGGATCAAATGGTGGAAGTTGAAGAAGGAAGACTGTTGTGTGGAGTTCAGGGATGAGTTAAGACAGGTGCTGGGTGGTAGTGAAGAGTTGCTGGATGGCTGGGCAATGACTGCAGAAATAGTGAGGAAGACAGCTAGGAATGTACTTGGCGTGTCATCAGGACAGAGGAAGGAAGACAAGGAGACTTGGTTGTGGAATGAGGAAGTACAGCAAAATTTACAGAGGAAGAGGTTGGCAAAGAAGAAGTGGGATAGTCAGATAGATGAAGAAAGTAGAGAGGAGTACAAGGAGTTGCAGTGTAAAGTGAAGAGAGAGGTGGCAAAGCAAAATGAGTTTGGCGAGTTGTATGAGAGGTTAGACACTAAGGAAGGAGAAAAGGACTTGTACCGATTGGCTAGACAGAGGGACCGAGTTGGGAAGGATGTGCAGCAGGTAAGGGTGATCAAGGATAGAGATGGAAATGTGCTGACAAGGGAGGTGAGTGTGTTGAGAAGGTGGAAGGAGTACTTTGAGGGGCTGGTGAATGAAGAAACTGAGCGAGAGAGAAGGTTGGATGATGTGGGGATAGTGAATCAGGAAGTGCAGTGGATTAGCAAGGAGTAAGTGAGGGCACCTATGAAGTGGATGAAGAGTGGAAAGGCAGTTGGTCCAGATGACATATCTGTGGAGGCGTGGATATGTTTAGGAGCGATGGCAGTGGAGTTTTTAACTTGATTGTTTAACACAATCTTGGAAAGTGAGAGGATGCCTGGGGAGTGGAGAAGAAGTATACTGGTACCGATTTTCAAGAATAAGGGTGATGTGCAGAACTGCAGCGAAGTTATAAAGTTGATCAGTCACAGCATGAAGATATGGGAAAGAGTAATAGAAGCTAGGTTAAGAGGTGACGATTAGCGAGCAGCAGTATGGTTTCATGCCACAAAAGAACACTATAGATGTGATGTTTGCTTTGAGAATGTTGACTGAGAAGTATAGAGAAGGCCAGAAGGAGTTACATTGTGTCTTTAGAGAAACATATGACACCTGCTTCCGGTGTGGGAAGATGGCGGCGCGAATTCACATTCGCAGTGGCCTCACCCAGTACTGGTGTGGGAAAATGGCGGTGCGAATTCACATTTGCGGCGGCCTCACCCAGTACCACTGATGCAGTGTCTTTGTCCACATCTGCGTCTAAGTCTTCGTCTTCGTTTGTTGGCTGGGAGAGCTGGTGCTGGATTGGTTGCTAGAGCTTGGTCTGCTGTGCTGTGGGCCGAGGGACTGCGGCCTTGCCCGGAGCTGCAGCCGAGGAGTTAACACCGAGGGCAGTCTGACAGTACGCGGAAGCAGGGCACGCTAAGCTAACTGCTAGCCTATGCAGACCGGCAGTTCTGATAACACCGAGGGCGGTCTGGCAGCAGCCTCACCTGTGTTGACTGTGGTGTTTTCGATGTTGTCGTGTGGAGTGCGGGGAGGTGTGTATGGCTGGGAGAGCTGGCGCTGGATCGGCTGGGAAGGCTTGGTCTACTTCATGCAGGTTGAGCAGAGCCTGAAGAGGTGGAGGTATTCAAAGGAGAGAACAGGAATTTGAGTCAATAGTGTTATGGTACAGTCGCGACAAGCACACAACTGGAACTTGCCATTGCAGTAGCACAACGTGAAATGAAGAGAGGAAACCAAACACAGAGCTGATATGAAAACAGACGGGAGTAAACTGACAGCTATGCTTACCGTCACTGCAGCCATGAGCCGGTTCGGGACCCCTCGCGAGGACATCTCCTCTCACTGGTCTGAAAAATTTAATCCCAGCTCCCGTGAGCAGCCAGTCCTGTTCGTGTGGATGGTGTTCAAGTCTTCTTTTTAGTGGAGAGAGAGGTAGAAAACGCTGTTCCTTCCGCTGGGTGTTTTCCATACAGTTCCCTCACTTCTTGTGCCCGCCGGTGGTGACCAATCATAAATCAGCCATTCCCGCCAAACGAATGGGCAGGACGTGACGTCACACTCAGGAAACCTGCTGTACTGGGATTTGCAGTTTTTTCCCTTTTTAAAAAAAATATCTCCCAGGCATCACACAGTGTACAACACATAATAATATGCATCTCATATTTACAATCAACTCTGCACAAAAGATAGAACGGAAGGGGAAAGAAAGCCCCCAAACTACAAGAGTCTTTTAGAGACAAATCTAACAGTACATATATATATCTATATAGACAAATATTTACATGAAGAGATTAGGTGAAGTTTACCATGATTAGTTGTCTTATTTATAGCACAAAGGCCCATATATAACAACAGTATAGGTAATGAACTCTGTTCAAAGACAACTAGTCCAATCGTTCATCGCCTTAATAAATTGGTCCCCTGCCTTTATGAGAGCAGCTTTCCTTCACCAAACTATCCTGGATACTGCCTGCGAGGTTCACCCTCTGGGCAAAGTGTCCGCCATGACATTCAGCTTCCCTGGCATTTGTTGGATCACGAGGTTGTAGGGTTGTAACACCAAACTCCACCTAAATAGCCTCTGGATCTTCCCTTTAAACTTCTCAATGAAGACAAGGGGGTTATGGTCTGTATAAACCAACAACTCCTTCTGACTACCTGCCACATAGAACTCAAAGTGCTGTATGACTAATACCAGGGCTAATGCCTCCTTTTCAATGGTTGAATAGCGCTGCTGATGATGGTTCAACTTTTTAGAGTAATAGGCTATGGGCTTCTCTATTCCTTGAGAATCTGCTTGCAGAAGGACAGCCCGAATTCCTTGGTCTGAAGCATCAGTTGCCAGCCTAAATGGAACAGAGAAATCAGGGGCCTTTAGCACCGGTTCGCATGACAAGATAGCCTTCACCTTTTCTACTTCACTTTGACACTAATGTGTCCACACAAACTTTATGCCTTTCTTCAAGAGGTTGGTTAGGGGAGCCACCACAGTGGCGAAGTTGGGTACAAAACGCCGGTAAAATCCACTCATCCTGAGTTAGCGCATTAACTGCCTTTTTGTTGTGGGAGTGGGGAGATCCGCAATCACCTGTACCTTCGCCTGTCTAGGTCTCACTGATCCTCTCCCTATTAAGTGGCCGAGGTAAGTGACTTGGCCCTTTCCAAACTCGCACTTAGGGAGATTCACAACCAGGCCAGTGGCTTCCAATCTCTCAAAAAGCTGATCATTATGCACAACGTGATCCATCCATGACGAGCTATACACAACAACATCGTCAATGTAGGTTACCATATTGGCTAAGCCTGCTGTAATGGTGTTCATCAATCTTTGGAAGGTTGCTGGGGTGTTTTTCATGCCGAAGGGTAACACTCAACACAGGTCTAACTGATCAGCAGTACATTAGGGGACATTAGCAAATCAAATATTACTAGCAAATATTACATCTCCCTTTTTCTGAAAAGTGCTGCTTTCTCTGCAGGGATACAGACCACGTTGAGCACGTTTATAAGCGAATAACAATCTTAATAAGAAAGTAGAACTCTTATATAACTGGACTGCAACAAAGTAGCGCAAAACATTTCCTTCACTGTCTAAATGTGACACCGTAATAACATTTCATCTTTTTTTTTCTTTTTCCATTTCATTACTGGTAACTGCAAACATAGCAGGTAAGTACACAAGGTAAGTGAACGCTGTAAACATTTCTTTTCAAAACATAGCAGGTAGGTACACAAGGTATGTGAACGCGGTAAACATTTCTTTTCAACACAAGTAATGCATGAACATTTCAGGAACAGGTAAGTATGAACATTTCTTTTCCATCACTAGTAGCGCATGAACATTTCAAGAAGAGGTAAGTGCGAACATTTCTTTTTTCATCACTAGTAGTGCAAGAACATTGCAGGTATAGTACAGGTAGGTGTACAATTCTCTCTTCTTCTTTTTTTTAAACATTCATAAGTCAAGGACTTGTCTTGGTTTGATCGTGCGACCTGACCTCGTGGTGTAACCAGGCTGTGTGTCTGGTTGTCACTGATTGTTCGTGTCTGGAGGTTCAGCATGCTCTTGCTGATGGGCTTGTGTGTTGTTGTTAGCGCTGGTAACAGTCTGCTGTCAAGTGTGTGTGTGTGTAGTGTGAGTGTTCACTCTGCTTTGTCGCAGGTGTTGACGGTTGCGTCGGTAGATCTGAGCTTCTTTGGTTTGGATGTGCTGTCTGTGTTCGCTGGTCTTTCCACAGTTGCAGGTCTCCAGGATCCATCCTCCTGCCGGAAGCGGATTGGTGTGCCTGCGGGCAGGTGGGGCAGAGGTTTGGCTGTTCGGTTGTAGTACGCCTGCTGGCGCTGTTGACATATCTCTCTCCTTTTGTGAACATCCTCCTGACTGGCGATCTGTGGCTGCAGGTGTTTTGCTGTTGATGGGAGAATGGGCCGCAGCCTCCGACTCATCAGTAGCTGTGCCGGTGATTTCAGGTTATCCACCGGTGTGTTGCGATACTCCAGTAAGCTCATGTAGGGGTCTTTGTTCTCAGCTTTGGCTTTGTCCAGGATGCGTTTGGCCGTCTGGACAGTCTTCTCGGAGAGGCCGTTGCTCTGTGGGTAGTGGGGGCTTGTGGTTGTGTGTGAGAAACCCCATGTCTGTGAGAAGTTGCGGAACTCACCAGAGCTGTAGCACGGACCGTTGTTGCTGATGATAGTCTCGGGGATTCCGTGTCAAGCCATTGCTGCTTTCAGCTTCATGATGACGGCAGATGAGGTGCAGCTGTGAAGTCTCTCTAGCTCGAAGAATCTGGAGTAGTAGTCCACAGTGACTATGAAGTCCTGTGAGTTCCATGTGAATAGGTCTGTGCCTATCACTTGCCACGGCCGCTCGGGTATGGCGTGTGACATCATTGGTTCCTTTGCATTTGCGCTGCGCCGTTCTTGGCATATGCTGCCGTCTGCTACCGCATCCTCGATCTGTTTCCCCATGCCAGGCCAGAACAGTAAGTCTCTTGCTCGGCATTTGCTTTTTTCCACGCCGAGGTGGCCGGCATGGATGCACTGTATCATGTCCTTGCGAAGCTTTTGGGGGACAATGATTCTCTCACCTTTGAACAGGATACCGTCCATTTCTGAGATTTCTGCTCTGTGGTTCCAGTATTCCTGGATGCTGGGCGGGCACTTTTTCTTTGTGTCTGGCCAGCCAGTGAGTGTGGCTCGTCTGAGTGCGGTGAGCTGTGGATCTTGCGCTGTTTCCTGCTTGATTTCTGTGAGTCTTGTGTCGCTCACAGGGATGTTGCTGAGGACTGTGTGCACTTGGGCCTCCATCCCTTCCTGTAGGTCACTGTCGTGGTGTTCTATTGACTTGCGTGACAGTGTGTCGGCCACCGGTATGTCCTTACCGGGGCGGTGGATGATTTGGATGTCGTATTTTTGGAGCGCCACGATCATCCGTTGCAGCCGGGGTGGTGCTGCTGCCAGTGGCTTTTTTAGTATTGCCTCCAGAGGCTTGTGGTCTGACTCCACAATCACTTTTCGTCCGTACATGTACTCGTGGAACCTCTGGCAGCCGAAGACCACAGCGTAGAGCTCCTTCTCTATCTGTGCGTAGTTTTCTTCAGTGCTGCTGAGTGACTTGGATGCATAGGCAATTGGTTTGCCATCTTGGAGCATGACAGCCCCAAGGCCACTTTTGGATGCATCCACTTGGAGTCGCAGCTCTTTCTGCGGGTTGAAATATGAGAGTACTGGACCTGGGTGCTGTGTAATGAGATTCATCTCCTGGAACGCCTTGTCGTGGACTGTATCCCACACAAACTCACTGTCCTGTTTCAGAAGCTGTCTGAGGGGTGAGTTTAACTGTGAGAGGTGTGGAGCGAATCTGGCGAGGTAGTTGATCATCCCGAGGACTGTCTCCAGCTCTGCTTTGTTCTGTGGGGTTTGCATGTCCTTGACCGCCTTCACCTTGTGTGGGTCTGGTTTGATGCCTTCGTGTGAGAGCGTGTGGCCGAAGTAGCTTACCTCGGACACGCATATGTGACACTTGTCGGGGTTGAGCCTCACCCCTCGCTCCCTTGTGCACTTCAGCATCGCTCTGAGACATGGGTCATGTTCCTCTTTAGTCTTGCCGAACACTAGTATGTCGTCCACTATGGCCGTCACACCGTCCAGTCCTTCATATGTTTCATCCACGCATCTCTGGAACTCGTCTTGAGCGGACACGATTCCGAAGGGCAGTCTGAGGAAACGATACCTGCCAAACACTGTGTTAAATGTCGTCAACATTGAGGATTCAGTGCTCAGTTTGATGGCCCAATAGCCTGACCGCGCGTCTAACACGCTAAAGTACTCAGCTCCAGCGAGCTTTGTGGTGGCGTCCTCCAGCGTGGGGAGGGGGTAGTGAGGTCGTTGTATCACTTTGTTAAGAGCTCTGGGGTCTAAACACACTCTAAGTTTGCCTGTCTTTGGCTTCTCAACAACGACGAGTGCGTTCACCCATTCTGTGGGTTCTGTTACCTTACAGATTATGCCGCCTTTCTCCATGCTGTCAAGCTCGTCCCTCAGTTTGCTGCGTAGGGCGATGGGGATTCTGCGTGGCGGGCAGACGACCGGCGTTGCATCTGGAGTGACGCAGAAGGTGCACTCGCCTGGGAACTCTCCTATTCCCTGGAAAACATCTGCATACTCATCCATTATGCTCTGTGATGTGACATTGTTTTCCTCGCTCACAGCCATCACTATTTTTACCAAGTTTAGGTCACGGCATGTTTTCATTGCCATGACTGGTGGGGCGTTTGTGTCAATGACGTAAAAGTCCAGCATCATTGCATTGTCTCTGTACTTACATCTGAGTTTGCATGTGCCTTTCACGCTCAGCGCGCCTCTTCCATATTCAGTGAGTCTGCGTATTGCTGGTTTCAGGGTCACATTTTTGAACAGCGCCTGGAACAGGTTGGTGGGAATAGTATTGGCCTGTGCCCGTGTCTAGTTTGAACTTTACCTTCTGTGGAGGTGTGCCTATTCCAACCTCTACGTAGGCCTGTTCGTTGCTTTTCCCGTTATTCTCTATTGAGATGCAGTCTATGTACAGCTCTGTCTGTTCTCCCACAGCGGTGCTCTCCACTGTAATGTTGTCGAAGTACAGTTCTTCCTGCTCTCTGTCAGTGGTGTACTCTTCTGGGTTCTCTCCGACGGCATGTACTGTGCCGCGGTAGTACTTTGTCTGTCCCTGGGAGCTAGACTTGCATACTTTAGCAAAATGATTGAGCTTCTTGCATTTAATGCATTGATTACCCTTAGCTGGGCAAGTGGCTTTAGCGCCGTGTAGCCCTCCACAATAGCTACACGCCCTAGCGGCGGTGCTAACGTTATCCTCCCTTTGTCTGAAGTTAGCGTTAGCTGCTTTGGGTGCGTTCGGCTTGTAAGTCTTTCTGCCTATTGCGTGCACCGTTTCATGTGTGCTGCCCTGGCCCATAAACTTTAGCTGTTGCTTTGCTAGCTCGTGTGAGCGGGCTACATCTATGGCTTTTCCTAGCGTTAGCTCAGCTCCCTGGCTAAGTAACTTTTCTCTCACTCTGGGTGAGTTGGTGGCAAACACGATGCGGTCCCTGACCATCTCGTCGGCATTTGGGTAGCCACAGTCTTTGACTAGAAGCTTTAGCTCAGTTACAAATTGTTCGAAGGATTCACTCTCTCCCTGCATCTTTTCATGAAATTTATATCTGGCATAAATCGGGTTTGCTTTGGGGGTGATGTACTCGGTGTACTTATCGTAGTACGTTTCTAGCTTTTTGGCTTGTTCTCCGCTGAGTGTCCAAGTGTTGTGCACATCGCGCCCTTTTTCCCCTATCCAGAGCAGGAGGTAGCTGCATTTCTCCTCTTCGTTCTTCCCGCGCAGGGGGCCCTTGAACATTAGCTCCGTTGTTTGTCGAAATCGTCTCCATGCTTCAGGTAAGTTCGCCGATTCCTAGTCCATCCGTGGAGCTGGAACGCCGTACGAATCCATATTGGGTATTTAAACTCCGCTACTCTGACACCATGTAATGATCCGTGCCCTCTGGCTATGTTAACTTATAACATTAATAAAGCAAGGACGACTTCTCTCGTGCTGGGTGTTTATTCACCGACCGAATTCAGACTGACGTTGTTACGTACATCACATGACTTTGTTGTGGTGCTACGGAAAGCCGTAAGGGACATTAGCAAATCAAATATTACAAGCAAATATTACAGTTGTGAGACCAGCTATGTTATATGGTTTTGAGACAGTGGCACTGATGAAAAGCAGTAGGCGGAGCTGGAGGTGGCAGAGTTGAATATGCTAAGATTTTCATCGGGAGTGACGAAGAATGACAGGATTAGGAACAAGTATATTAGAGGGACAGCTCAGGTTGGACGATTTGGAGACAAGGCAAGAGAGATAAGATTGAGATGGTTTGGAAATGTGTGGAGGAGAGATGCTGGGTATATTGGGAGGAGGGTGCTGAATATGGAGCTGCCAGGAAAGAGGAAAGGAGGAAGGCCAAAGAGGAGGTTTATGGATGTGATGAGAGATGACATGCAGGTGGCTGGTGTGACAGAGGAAGATGCAGAGGACAGGAGGAGATGGAAACATTGCATTACATTACATTACAGTCATTTAGCCAGCGCTTTTTCCAAAGCGACTTACAATACATGCATTTAATGTAGGAAATCAGGAGAACTACTAGTCATCAGAGGTCATAAGTGCATCTTCTCTCTAAACAAGCATCTAAGAGCAAAAACCAGTGCGAAAGTAAAAGCGCAAGAAAGTTTTTTTTAATGAATGAAAACAATAAGTGCTAAGAGCAAGTAACAGGGTAGTAGTTCTTGAAGAGGTGAATTTTCAACCTGCGCCAAAAGATGGGCAGCGACTCTGCTGGCCTGACATCAGTGGGGAGTTCATTCCACCACTGTGGGTCCAGGACAGAAAAGAGCCGTGACCGGGTCGATCGGCAGAAGGGGGCTCTGAGCAACAAGGCAACCAGGCGTCCCGAGGCAGCAGAGCGAAGTGGTTGGGCAGGGGTGTAGGGCTTGACCATGGCCTGGAGATAGGAAGGAGCTGTTCCTTTCACTGCCCTGTAGGCTAGCACCAGAGTCTTAAACTGGATGCGAGCAGCTACTGGGAGCCAGTGTAAGGACATGAGAAGGGGAGTTGTGTGGGAGAATTTAGGGCGGTTGAACACCAGACGAGCTGCAGCTTTCTCAACAAGCTCCAGAGGTCTGATTACCGACGCCGGGGTACCAGCAAGGAGGGAGTTGCTGTAGTCCAGCTGGGAGATGATGAGCACCTGTGCCGTCTCGGATGATCCGCTGTGGCGACCCCTAACGGGAGCAGCTGAAAGTAGTAGTAGTACTACTAGGAGTAGTAATAGTAGTAGTAGTAGTAGTAGTATGTGTTTCAACAAAAGTTTCATGTTATTGTAGGTTTCTTTCATGTGTACTGTGTAGCCAATGGGTACTGAAGGGTGGACATTGCCATTGTGTAACAGCACAGCTTTCAGGCTTAACTTTGACGAATCTATAAAAAGACATCATTGTTGTGGGTCATGCAGACAACCCAAAGCCATGAACAATCCATCAATGTCAGTGCAGAAACAAAGGTTGTCAACCTGCGTAAAGACGTTTGTCAAATGTTCTTAATGGTCCCAAAAGCGAAATTTTTGTACCTGGTGACAGCAAACCCCATCCTTGCAACCTTGAACCAAGTAGTTCTGCTTTAGCTTCTGACAAATCTAAGTCCCTGACCAGGTCATTTAATCCTGGCTGTATTATCAGATGAGGATAACCAGCCATAAAGAGTTCAACATCTGGATCAGTGTCGTTTTCCACATCTGGTTCATGTATTGTGGCATCTTCATGTGCCTCATCTAGGCTCTGTGTTTCTGGTGGCTTTGGTACTGGAAAACTGTCATCATGTGGCACTGGTCTTATGGCTGAAGGCAGATTGGGGTATTCAATAGATTTCTTATTTTTAGTAGAGAAGCCAGATACATTGGTCTGACAGAAGTAACAGTCTGTCACATGATCCTTCTGTTCTCGCCATATCATTGGGACTGAAAATGGCATTGACTTCCGAGTACCTCTGAGCCAAGCTCTCAGGTTGACTGCACATTTTGTACAACAAATGTGAGGAGCCCAGGGTTTCTGTTGGTCACCAACTTTACATCTGAAATAGACCTCACAGGCTTTCTTAATAAGTGCAGTCATGGTGCGTCTTTGAGCCTTAAGCGTATACTCGCCACAGATGTAACAATGTATCACAGCTGTTGCAACATTGACGAGACATTTCTGCCATATTAAATCTTCCTGAAGAAAATAAATCCTGTTGTTAAGTATACTCACTATGCTATTGCCTGAAGAACATGTGCATCAGCATGTGTCCAAACAGCATCTGTAAATGTGAGCAGCTTTTATAGCCTGTCTGCCAGCATCTAACCTGACTTAGCATGCCCAGACATGCTTAAGATAACATTTGCCTAGCACCTACACTGAGCGCATGCGCAGACATGCTTGGATAACCAAAACAGCTTGCTTTTTGGGCAATATACCAGTAGACTTGAAATATGATGGGAAATCACAAAAATAGGTTATATCTACAAAACGATATGTGATAGGAAAATGTTAAGGTGATTTTCGTGATCAGCAGCCCAAAAAAAAAAACAACAACAAAAAACACCCCTAAGTGTTCAGGAAGCAAAATCTTCATTGTCCAGTCATCAAGAGATATAGGAATGACGAAGAGTTGTGTTAACTGTTTGTTTTATTTATCTCTAAACATTTCTTATTACATTTTTTCCCCATTTTTCTTTCTATGACACCGAGTGGATATTTGGGTTGTACCTAGCATTGAGATCTGTTTATTCTTGGTACATGACATTACAATGTGTTTTTCTTTTTCTCTTTTTTCCCTCTTTCTCTCATTTGTTTTGATGTTTTTTTCCTTTTCTCCTATTCACAGTAGTTTAGTTTGTATTGTGCAGCACAACTTGCATTGAATTTGAACTATACAGTACAGTGGGAGCTGAGTTTGAAATGTAGTGAAAAGCACAAGCAGTGAAATATTGGGTGCCGTTTGTAAACTTGAATAGGGACATTTTCACAGACCTTTTTTTTTTTAGAAAATATTCAGATATAGTTTAAATATTTAAACTTTGCTAAATATTTATTTTGTAAGACAGATTTCATATTTAAAACAAATATTTAAATGTCTTCTTTCAAGGGTTATATTTATAAAATAAATCTTTCCAAAGAAAGGATTTATTTATACTACCAGATTTCTTCTTGTTCTTCTTCTTTCAGCTTGTTCCCTATTTCTCAAGGGGCGCCACAGCGGATTTTACAGCTTCCATCGATACCATGTGAGGGCACAGCAGCGATGGCCGTCGATTTGGCAAACTTTTACATTGGATGCCCTTCCCCGACACAACCACTAATCCTATGGACGGGGGTACAGGTAAAGTGCTGGATGCCATCCCAGTATTCATGGACTTGCACTCATGCCTGTCGCCATATACTACCAGATTTCTAAAGATAAGATACATTTAGCTTGGGAAAATTTCAGTTTCGTTTCCTGTAATCGGCTGACTGGTTCCAGATAGGACAGTTTCACCAGAGAGAAACTGCTTATTCATTCCTTCATTCATTATCCAAACCGCTTATCCTGCTCTCAGAGTCGCGGGGACGCTGGAGGCCTGGAGCCTATCCCAGCGGGTCATTGGGCAGCAGGCGGGGAGACACCCCGGACAGAGACTGGTTAACCCTTCGTCATTCGGTGAATGATGGAAGCAACAGTGTGCCACACTGCTCTCTAGTGGTGCCAGAAGAAGTAAGCAAAAATAGTTGGGAGAATGGCGTGGAACTCTTTCAGAAATATTCATCATTCTTCAGACATTTTCTGGCGTTGTTTCAGGTGCCGTTTATACACTTTGGTAGAATATATTTCTTTCTTTATTCTAAACATAAAATGCCCGACAAAACTGTGTTTCAGCACTCTGATATTTCACTAGGTTTCATCATCACTTCAAATGCAAAGCACTTGTGTTTTGTCTGCTTTGAGGCCCGTTGAAAGTTAAGTATTTTTCATGGCAATATTTCTCTTATTTTTACAGACAGGCCTGTCATTTATTTAATCTCCATTCCTATCTTACCTGCGTTTAACCTGTATTGCAAGCATCTGTCCATTTTCTGAGCATGAAAATAAAAATAATATGAAACAATTGTATCGTCACCTCCAGTTCAAAATGTATTCAAACTAATTCTCTTTGTTGAAGGAAATGATCACTACGCTGTCTTTCCTCTTACTCTTTCATGCATTCGGCGGGCAGAAGGCTTTAATCAAGATAACAACTTTCTGTAGGAAGTTAGGGTTAGAAGGGTTAGAGGAAGACACTTCCCAAGAAAATCTAGGATGGGTTGCAACAGACACTTCTCAATAATCTAGAGATGTGGAAACAGTGCTGCGTCATTCAAACGTGTACTTAACTTGAGGGAAATGGAAAATGCGTGTATATGTCCACTGACTCACTGAACAATAAGCAGTTACAGTAGTAAGTAAAGTTGATTTATCTAGCACCTTTCACAGACAAATAAAACAAAGATAAATGACATATAAAACACACCAGATGAAACAGGGATAAACATAAGTTTAAACATAAAATATCATATGCCTACCTAAATGCCTGTCTGTACAGATGGATTTTTAGCTGTTTTTTTTTTAAGAGTCCACAGAGCCCAGAGACCTCAGACTTATTGGGAGATTAGTCCAAAGCTTAGGTGCTGCCGACTGGAAAGAACCATCTCACCGAGTCTTAAAACGTGTCCGAGGGACACTTTGAGGGCCCTGGTTAGAGGACCTAAGAGCTCAGCTCGTGGTGTGAATTACAACATTATTATTGAATCATGGGAATCACACAATTATGATTCTGATTATTTAATCAGAGTCAATTCTGTGTGCACCAAAACAGCATATTGTATCTCTTCACAACACAACAGATCAGAAATGAAATGTTTCATGGAATTAGCAATCATAGGAGTTCAAATTCAAAAACAATCTGCACTACTGACTAGAATTAAGGTGGGATTTCAAAGCCTCAGCATTATAGACCCATTATAGACTCGCTTTATTGTGTGTGTGTGTGTGGGGGGGGGCATAACTCCCTGTTTAGTGGAAGCCATTTTGGCTCAGGGCCTTGACTGTTGAGCTACAAGTGCTGCTGGAGCAGTAATAGAGCTTCATACGGTGAAACAATCTTCAACAATTCCCAGCTGCCATGAAACCGGTCAGACAGGTGGGAAACTAGTGCACCAGGCACGCCCGTCTCTGTGAGGAGAAGAATGAGAGAACGATGCATTTTGTTGGGTGGGGGGTTAGGGAGGTGAAAGGAGGGGGCGGGCAGATCCACCTGAGAGGGCTTGGATGAAGGTCAGAGGAGAAATACAAGGCAGAGAGGAAGGGAGAAGAGAAGAAAAGGGAGAGGTGTTGAATGTGGCGACTGCATGGTGTAACCCGTGTCCAGGGGCTGAGTGAGTGGGTGGATGTAAAACGCTCCTCCCACCTGCTCTCACCTCCACTCTCCTCACTGTGCCCCCCTGAGTCCGATGGCAAAGCATGACCCGGTAGGTTCTCCCTTTGTCCTCTCCTTCTTCTCTGAGATGTTCTCCTCTAGCGCTACAGTATGTCCTCGGGATTCTCCTGTCTATCTATCTTCTGTCACCTTCCCTTCATTACAGCTTTAAATCAATACATGCCTGTCACAGAGACTACTGAGTGAAGATCTTCCCCTTTGTCTCTTCATTTCTCATGTTTTGCTGTTTATTCTGTTTTGGGTTCAATGTGTCTGTAAACCAGAGTAGTGATCTACATCAGGGAGAGTATACTGTATGATACAGGATCTGTGCTTGCTAGATTTAAGTAGTTTTAATTTTCTGCCACCACACCCACTGATGGCGAGTTAAACTGGATGCACTGCCTGGATGAAATGCTGCCTTTTGGAAAACAAGACAGTTCATACACGGAGGGTTTCTGTCTTTGGTTTCTTGAGCTAATTGTACAGCACATATTGTGTTGTACTGAGAATCAGTAGCAAGGGTTGTGCTTGACATTGCAGTTTTTGTAGTTTGACCCTTTGTTCTGAATACAAGGGTTTTCTTTCCTGAGAATGTATACACCTTGTCTTTTTGACCTGTGTGCAGAAGGAAGCAAAGAGACCTTGTTTGCCTCAGCTCTACAGACGAGTAGTGGCTCGATAAACTTAGAGTGTTTCCCTTTATTGATTAAGAATCCTGGTAGTTTCAGCCCTCAAGTAGGGACTGGGCCATTAAGCTCAAAGGGACAGTTTATGCTACTTCATGTATGTAGCTTTGTAATTGTATATTATTATAGTGATTGTTCTAGTTAAAGGCTGACCTTTTAAATGTCATGCAAACCCTTAATCTCACGATTTTACTCTATAATTTTCTGGAAAAAATGCACAGCAGCCAACGATAACAATTGATCCCTGGACTCCACTGGGAAATCAGATAAACCGACTTGTCCACCTATTTCAGCTCAGCCATTTCAGCTGGGTGTTTGCTGCCTATAGATATCCTCTGAAACTGAAACCTGATCACCAGGCCATATAAATGGTCTTATGAAACATCTTTGTTACCGCGTCAACCTATAGTCTCCTTTGTGTCACCCTGACAAATAAAAACCTTTCTTTGTTAGCAGATTTTTTTTTCTTTATTTTCCTTCCAAGTTGTGACCAAAGCAATGAATGATGAAAAGGTTGGATGGTTGACAGTAACTCTTAATCATCTCCTCCTTCAGTGTTTGGGGGTGATATATTGAGATTACTGACCAGGCTGTAATAATCAAGCACAATTTACCACAATTGAACGATCGATGATAGATTGTGAATTTAATTCTGTGTCGCCGCATTCTGCAATTTTGTAAGTGTGGACTTCCTTCCCAGTGAAACATCCAATTTCAACTTATAGCACCTAACTTCTTTACACTGTGGTTAGCCGATGGCTGTATCAGATTAAATGTGAGCTATATTAGATACGAAACCCATTTTATTTTTTTCCTGTTTTTAATTTTAATTTAATTTTATATTTTATTTGTTTGTTTTTTTATTTTTTATTTGTTCATTTTCTTTTTTTCAGTATTTTTTTCAGTTGGTGCTAATTTACATGATTGTCAGATGGGGATGGCCAAAAAACCCCAAAAGTCCCCGGTGTCCGTGATGAAACCTTGTCACATGTAGCTGACCATATCTCCTCTTTTTACTCTACCAGGATGAACCCAGTAAATAAAACTGTCACCAGGCAATCATGACCGAAGGAATCTTACCAAACAAGTTGAGTGACATTACATTAGAAAGGCAGAGAGCATTCTTGTCTCAGCTTCAGTGTTTCCAAATCACGCTCTTTGCATTCCACATGATACAAAGCCACGCAGGATAAACATCAGCCAATGAGCATAACACAAAGTGCACAGAGGAAACAATTCATTCATAGTCATGCAATTTAGCTTTCCACACAACATTTTTGGTCACCATACACAAGTCTATACATGACAGAGCTGATGGATTGACTGATGGGACAACGTCTTGCAAGTTTGGTATACAACAGGTCAGCGCTACTTCAGCAGTAACAAAGAGAGAGAGGACAGACATAGTAAAAACAGAGAAGATTACTAAACATATCACTTTGGGTCTTGGAAGCTCTCACTTGCTGGGTGAGTCCGGCTGTATTCATTCTCACTGACCTGTCTGTTTATGTGGGTCACAAATCATCATCCACTGTGAAGTGCTCACCAAGGTTAGCCAGCAGGCAGCCGGCCAGCACGTGGCTAGGCCTGCTAGGCAAAACAACATGTATCACCCTTTCCTTTTTGGACCTTGTGGCCTTATTGTCTCTCCTTCTTCCCGGTGACAATAGCCCTTGTTTTGAGAGGACTCTGGCATTACTGAGGCCTCAGCCACTGATTAACTTCCTTCTCTGAAATGGTTGATAGGGCTACAAGGAAGTGAGAAATAAAGTAGCAAGAAGGGATAGTGTGAATAGAGAGATGACGAAATGAAGGGTTCACACTTTCGGGGTATTGGTCCTTCAGACATGGTTGCCAGGTGACTTCAGAGTCTCTCTGTGAAAAGTTGTTGAACAGCTCAGATATGGGCTTGGTAACAGCGACAGGCTTTACAGTGAAGACAATGGCTTACGTGCCTTTTCTCGACAACCACAGAAACACAGGTGATATGGCTGATATGCTCTTATTGTCGGACCTCTGGTATTGTGGTGATTTGAGATAAGGTGTGTTATTTCCAAGGGCACAGACAGACACAAGTACAGCCAAAAATGTGATCCTAATTGAGGCCATTCATCTTTGCCTCTCAACCACTCTCTCCCCCCACCCCCAGAACGATGCCCCTCCTCCATACTATTCTGTTGCAGTGCATACTCAGCCCCCCCTCAAACCCTGTGAGGAGGTGGTGGTGTATGGAGGGGGTACTGGTGTGAACCTCCCAAATCAGCTGCAGTACATCCCCCAGTATGCTCCAAGTGTGGGAATTCCTCCCATCACACAGCCGAGCATACGTGAGTAGCTACTGCAAGGTATTAGTATTTTCCTGAAAATGTATTATAATGCATGGTAACTAGCAGTGAGCCAAATTGTGTGTGTGTGTGTGTGTGTGTGTGTGTGTGTGTGTGTGTGATTGTTTGTATTTGTTCAGCTCCCAGCAGTAAAAAGAAGAGATGCTATGGGGGTAGGACCCAGTGTTATGGAGGGTCAGGGGCCACGGTGCTGCTGCTCATTCTACTGGCACTGGCCATCTGGCTTGGAGGTAAAGCCCGTGTGTGTGTGTGTGTGTGTGTGTGTGTGTGTGTGTGTGTGTGTGTGTGTGTGTGTGTGTGTGTGTGTGTGTGTGTGTGTGTGTGTGTGTGTGTGTGTGTGTGTGTGTGTGTGTGGTGATATCTGGAATGAAGCTATCTAATGCTCTGACCAATCCAGACGGCAGCCCGGCACATGTTTATTCATAGAGTCTACTAGATATAATAATATATATGCATAACCTGCTCTGAACATTTCATGCTGTACCTGCATACAATATCACATTTATATTTCTTCTCAGACCATATGGTTTTTGAATTCTTGTTTTTTTTCCGTCGCTCTCATTCTTCCCCTCTATTAATTCTGCAACTGACTCCATATTGCTGTTCACCTGATGCTCTCGCCTTATAGCGATAATAGTTATAACGTCTTTCCCTTCTGCACAAGATTATAATATATATAATTATATTTATTTTGAATTACCTATTCATGCTCAAAATGTCTTTATACATGCTCAATAATTCAGGTAAGGAAATCGCAGTAAGTTGAATCAGTTCATCTGGATACAACGTTTAGTGGGAGAAACCTTTCATCACTCATCCAAGTGACCTCTTCAGTCTCGACTGACTGCAGGTGTCCCCAGCCTTATAAACAATACAGTTGCATAACGGCCAAAATCAATGATTTGTTTCATATGCAAATAGGTGTGACCATTAACTAGAGTTTCAATGGCCATGTGAACTATTCACAGAGGATTGAGGAATAGTTGCAATCACAGCATTGTAAGATGATGACAGATGTACTCTTAGCCCCCCACCCCCACCCCGGTCGTTCCCTCTTACCATAGATGGCCTCTTTGACTACCCATTCAAACCAGTGTTCCTCCCTATCAAGGATGTGCACATCCTCATCCTTATCCAAAGGAGTTGAATCAGGTGCAACTGGACTTGGTATATATCTGTGAAGACATTTCGCCTCTCATCCAAGAGGCTTCCTCAGTTCGTGCCTTTCTGACTAGACCAAGCTAGTCAGAAAGAAGCTAGAGAGGCGAAACGTCTTCACGGATATATACCAAGTCCAGTTGCACTTGATTAAACTCCTTTGGATAACCATGACCTGGATGAATGAGAACATTCACAGACATCCTCATCCTTGAAAGAGTGGCCACTGGCCTGTAGATGGGTGTAGACTGCGGCGTCCTTGCCTGATGTGTTATCTCTCCTGTGTTGTACCATCCTCTTGGCCAGCATCTGTTTGGTTTCCCCAGCGTACAAGTTACAGCAATCCTCCTGGCACTTAACAGTGTGCACTACATATATGGCTCTGTTTGTGCCGGGGTACCCGATCCTTTGGGTGCACCAATTTCTGGTGCAGCATGTTTTGGGGTTTGAAAGCAACTGAGACGCGGTGTTTGGAAAATAAGTGTCTCAACTGTTCCAGCACTTCCGCTACATACGGAATCACCACTGGTTTACGCTTAGACAGCTGTTGTCCTTCTTCTCTCTTCGATTGGCTGCTGCACTGTTTGGGTGTCTTCCTGGCCCAGACGCCCATTAGTATTACCACACTTAACCAGGACCTGTTAAATGTGGTATTGCTCTTGTTCCCCAGCCGCTGTGTCCAACCCTCGTTGGTTTCGGTCGTTATGCAACTGTATTGTTTATAAGCATGGGGATACTTGCAGTCAGCTGAGACTGACGAAGTCACTCGGATGAGTGATGAAACGTTTCTCCCACTAAACGTTGTGTCCAGATAAACTGACTAACCTTTCTATGACTATTCATGCTCAGTTTTCTTGTCAGCTGTAAGATAATGTTAGCAGTTTTTATTTTGCAGAAATATATTACCGGTTTTATTTTATTTTGTTTCAGCTTCAAGCTTCAGTATTTTGATCATCCAGCCCAAAATGAGACTGTTAAGCAGTCTTATTTCTCAGTAACAGAGTGCTCCTCGTAGTTACCGGTACATTATGAGTCGTGACGGGTCTTGATGCAATTTCTTTTTGATTCATTTTGCGTCGATGGCTGAGATTTACTTGCTATACAGCTGCGCCTTATATTTATTGCATCACAATTTGTGCCATCTTCAATTCCCATTTCAATTTCAGTCCATTAACAGTTATTTTTTGTGTCTAGACATAGTTGAAGTTAAATGCAATAACTTTGCCACCCATCTCTTCCAATTCCAACCCAATGGCAGTACGATATGGTGCCAGGTTGGCAACAACAGCCATCCTTTATGATGCCAGTGACAATGATGGTGACGGGAGAGATGAAATCCAATCTAATGTGCCAAGATATGACACCTGCTCCAACACTACTGTCCAGTGTGACGCCATGAAAGACTGCCAACTGGGTACCGACGAAACCAACTGTGGTATGCAGGCGCGCGCGCGCGCACACACACACTCACACACACACACCCACACACACACACACACACACATACAAACACACATACACATGGTCATGCAACAACAGATGGAAATAAAAGATGGATAACAAGGAAACAGACTAGAGGAAACAATATCTTTGTGAGAAGTTGTCAGGGAAATATGAGTTGTCACACATATATACAATAACCATAGGGTTGTATGCAAGGCAGAAAAGTTACTTGATGATAGCAAACACCTAAATTTAGTTAATTTGATGATTGATTGTTGTTTTTAATGAAATTGTTTGTAGCTGCAACAGTGGGTCAACACAAGCATAATAATCCACTCGTCATCTGAATGGTGTTGAAAAAATGGGATTCAAACAAAATCAATACAGACAATTTCTCTTAAAATTGCCTATTTCAGGGGTGTCTGGGTAGTGTTGCAGTCTAGTCCATTGCCTACCAACATGGGGATCTTCGGTTCGAATCCCTGTGTTACTTCCGGCTTGGTCAGGTGTCCCTACAGACATAATTGGCCGTGTCTGCGGGTGGGAAGCCGGATGTGGGTATGTGTCTTGGTCGCTGCACTAGCTCCACCTTTGGTCGGTCAGGGTGCCTGTTCGAGGGGGAGGGGGAACTGGGGGGAATAGCGTGATCCTCCCATGCGCTATTTCCCCCTGGCGAAGCGCTTCACTGTCAGGTGAAAAGAAGCAGCTGGTGAATCCACATGTATTGGAGGAGGATGTGGTAACCTGCAGCCCTCCCCAGATCGGCAGAGGGGGTGGAGCAGCGACCGGGACAGCTTGGAAGAGTGGGATAATTAGCCGAATACAATTGGAGAGAAAAAAGGGGGAAAAAAATCCCCCTCCTCAAAAAACATAAAAAAACATTGCCTATCTCTCCTCCCCCCCCGGGCATATTCCCCCAGTGAGGTTCAGCGGGGATGGTTCTCTGCAGGTCAGGACATCTCAGGATGGCCGCTTCCTTCCGGTGTGTTACCACGGCTGGGACCAGAGCTACGCCGACCAAACCTGTGCTCAGCTAGGCTTCAGGAAGTAAGGAATCACTTCTTCTACTCACAAAGGAGTCAGCCGCACTCCCATTAAAATACAGTGTACTAAATGAACTCACATAATCTCCTAGAAGAAAATGTCTGACGCTGTCTGCCAGTTCACTAAATGAGACTCTGTGACTGTGTTCAGGAAATTGTCCAGCAAACAAAGCCCTCCTCATACTTGCCTTTATCATCACTCTGCTTCATCTTTCGGAGTAACTCATTTAGACTTCATGAATGGAGTGATTTAGCCAGTCGCTTAAGCTGAGTTCAATTTCAACAGCAGCCAGCAGGCGTGCAGGTTTCCATCTACCACCTGTAATTTACTCATTGACAGCCATTTCATTTCTCCTCTGCTGCTGCTGCTGCTGTGTGCGTTTACAGTCTGATTGATTCTCCACAGGCCTGCCCTGACTGTTCTCATGTGACAGAACCAAAATGAGTTTCTAGACTCATTCAGGTGTTGTTTCAGCAAAATATCCTTTATCTGTATGTTTATCTATTCCACTTTCTCTCTCTTTTTCTCTCTCCGAAGGTCCTATGACACCAGAGAAGTTAATTCTCAGCCATCCATTGGTCTCACGTTGACCAGCAGGTCCTCTTTACCTATTCAGGGTCGTGTCAATATCAGGTACTCAAATATCCACTTTTTAAAAAAAATTATCCCCCCCCCCTTTTTCTCCCCAATTCCAGAGGTGGAAAAACCCGGTCCAGAAAGTAAAAACCCTAACTGTGTCTTTACTCCACCCAAGTACTAAACCATCAGATTGCACTGACTAGTTTCCCAAATTAGCTGGTTTAACACATGGATGAAGTAAAGACATGGTTAGGGTTTTTACTTTCTGGACCGGGTTTTTCCACCTCTGCCAATTACCACACTCTTCCGCGCTGTCCCGGTCGCTGCTCCATCCCCTCTGCCGATCTGGGGAGGGCTGCAGACTACCAAATGCCTCCTCTGATACATGTGGAGTCGCCAGCCACTTCTTTTCACCTGACAGTGAGGAGTTTCGCCAGGGGGACGTAGCGCATGGGAGGACCCCCAGTTCCCCCTTCCTACTCGAACAGGTGCCCCGACCGACCCAAGGAGGCACTAGTGCAGCGACCAGGATACATACCCACATCTGGCTTCTCACCCGCAGACACGGCCAATTGTGTTTGTAGGGACGCCCGACCAAGCCAGCGGTAACACGGGGATTCAAACTGGCGATTCCCGTGTTGGCAGGCAATGGAATAGACCACTATGCTACCCAGATGCCCTAATAACCACTTTTTTTGTTTTCTTTATGGTTGGACACACAGCACAGTCTAAGTCTCTTGGTTCACTAATTTCCCTCAGTGTTTTTGAGTCACAAAAATCATCAGTCGCAATAGAGACAAAAGTATGTTTTAGTTTTTTCAAGTACAAAGAATGTCATGACGTCATGCTAACTGGCATGCATTGTTTCTGTTTTTT
This sequence comes from Lampris incognitus, assembly GCF_029633865.1. Classification (NCBI taxonomy): domain Eukaryota; kingdom Metazoa; phylum Chordata; class Actinopteri; order Lampriformes; family Lampridae; genus Lampris; species Lampris incognitus. The sequence goes on along the minus strand of NC_079217.1, from coordinate 24,015,347 downwards.
TTTTTACACAGCTCTTCCTGTCCAGACCAGAAGACCGTCTCCCTGCATTGTGTGGGTAAGGAACATCCATCTGTTCCTAATGTCATGCGTCTCACACATACACACATTCACACATGTGCACACACACATGAGCACACACACAGTGTTTAAGAAAATACAAAATATATACAACATACATACATCACACTCATGTCTGCACACCTTGGGTAGGCTTTCTCTCAAGGGTTAAATTGATGTGATGTGTATCTAAATCACATTGGAGGCTTCCTATGCCCAGTTTGAATTTTAAGGAATTCCGTTTAGGTCCACTGCAGTCTACCTAATATGAGGAATCATGTGATAGAAAAAAATAATCTAAGATATTATGTGTCACCTCATCTCTCAATTTTGTAGACTGTGGTCGGCAGCAGTCTACCTCCAGGATCATAGGGGGCAGTGTCGCCAAGCTGGGCCAGTGGCCCTGGCAGCTATCGCTCCACTATCAAGGCTTCCACACCTGTGGAGGGGTGCTGATTTCTCCTGACTTCGTGATTACAGCTGCCCACTGCTTCCCAAGGTAAGTGGTCAGTAGAGGAAATCTGATTTGACATCCATTTTGCTGTTGTGCTTATACGGCATCATCCATGTCATTTTAAGCGTGATATTCAAAAACTGCCAGGGGTCCAGGATGCATACTGTTGCAATAGTCAAGCCAAGCCAAGTTTTACAGTCAATAGTCGATGTACAGAAATTTCAAAAATGATGCTCTTTTCAGCATTCAGAGAACAGCCTGGGGACCAGCTCTTAATCCATCATTAAATTGACTTGTACTAAGGCATCTGGGTGGCGTAGCGATCTATTCCATTGCCTACCAACACGGGGCTCACCGGCTCGAATCCCCGTGTTACCTCTGGCTTGGTTGGGCATCCCTACAGACACAATTGGCCGTGTCTTCAGGTAGGAGGCCAGATGTGGGTATGCGTCCTGGTTGCTGCACTAGCGCCTCCTCTAGTTGGTCAGGGCGCCTGTTTGGGGGGGGGGACTGGGGGGAATAGCGTGATTCTCTCATGTGCTACGTCCCCCTGGTGAAGCTCCTCACTGTCAGGTGAAAAGAAGCAGTTAGTGACTCCACATGTATCGGAGGAGGAATGTGGTAGTCTGCAGCCCTCCCAGGCTCGGCAGAGGGGGTGGAGCAGTGACCAGTACAGCTCGGAAGAGTGGGGTAATTGGCCGGATACAATTAGGAAGAAAAAGGGAGGAAAAATTGGCTTATCACCTCTATAATTTGACAACTGTCCATCATGTTTTTTTTATTGCTACAAATGAAATAAATTCATCTGCTTTCTGGTGGACAGTAAATCAAAGCTGCGTCCTCTCTATTTCATGTAGGTCTACTCCTTCAGCTATGAATTCTGGGTACTGGCGTGTGTATGGGGGCGTGGTTTCTCAAGATAAACTCCCTAAGCCCTACCTGCTGGAGAAGATCCTCCTCAACGAGAACTACAACAACAAGACCAATGACTGGGACATTGCGCTTCTTAAACTGATGGCACCTGTCGATTTCAATGGTGAGTAACTCTTTGTTACGCTGCTTTTGGATTTCTTCGACAGATTCATCTTTCTGTCCGGTCTTGATACCTGAAGCTGAAGGAGACATTCGATCATCACTCAGGTACAGAGTGTTTGTTAATCAGTAAGCACAAAAACACTGACTGTCAATAAGGCTGGGAATGTCAAGTACCTCCTAATTCTATATTACAATGACATTTTGTGCCAATCCCCGGGTGCTGCACGGCGGCTGCCCACTGCTCCTAGCTACACATCTAGGATGGGTTAAATGCAGAAGAAGAATTTCCCCACAGGGATCAATAAAGTAGTAAAATTCGATATATATACTGTGATTTTCCAAATATTATGAGTATTATGATTTGATAATATTCTATTTAGACTCCATCCCCTCTTATCTACAGCAAAATGGAAAAACTGCTATAATCCAAAGAAAATGTGCAACAAAACACATTTATTTAATCCCCATGTGTTACAAAAGTTTAAACCATAGAGTACACCAATCAGCCAAAACATTAAAACCACTGACAGATAAGTGAATAACATTGATTATCTTGTTACAGTGGCACCTGTCAGGGGGTGGGAAATATTAGGCAGCAGATGAACCATCAGTTCTTGAAATTGATGTGTTGGAAGCAGGAAAAATGGGCAAGTGTAAGGATCTGAGCGACCTTGACAAGGGCTAAATTTTTGATGGCTAGACAACTGGGTCAGAGCATCTCCAAAATGGCAGGTTTTGTGGGGTGTTCCCAGTATGCTATGGTCAGTACCTACCAAAAGTGATCCAAGGAAGGAAAACCGATGAACCGGTGACAGGGTCATGGGCACCCAAGGCTCACTGACGCGTGGGGAGCGAAGGCTAACCCGTCTGGTCTGATCCCACAGAAGAGCTACTGTAACTCAATTGCTGAAAAAGTTAAGGCTAGCTATGATAGACAGGTGTTACAACACACAGTGCATCACAGCTTGCTGAGTGCCCATGATGACCCCTGTCCACCACTGAAAGCACTAAGAATGGGCACTGGACAGAACTGGGCCATGGAGCAATGGAAGAACATGTCCTGATATGGCGAATCACGTTTTTGTTTACGTCATGTGGATGGCCAGGTATTTGTGCGTCATTTACCTAGGGAAGAGACGGCACCAGGATGCACTATGGGAAGAAGGCAAGCCGGCAGAGGCAGTGTGATGTTCTGGACAATGTTCTGCTGGGAAACCTTGGGTCCTGGCTATCATGTGGATATTATTTTGACATGTACCACCTACCTAAACATCAGTGGAGACCGAGTACCCCTCTCCATGGCAACAGTATTCCCTGATGGCAGTAGCCTCTTTCAGCAGGATAATGTGCCCTGCCACACTGCACACATTGTTCAGGAATGGTTAGAGGAACATGACAAAGAGTTCAAGGTGTTGCTTTGGCCTCAAAATTCCCCAGATCTCAATCCGATCGAGCATCTGTGGGATGTCCTGGAAAAACAAGTCCGATCCTAGGAGGCCCCACTTCTAAACTTACAGGACTTAAAGGATCTGCTGCTAACGTCTTGGTGCCAGATACCTGAGGACACCTTCAGAGGTCTTGTGGATTTCATGCCTCGACGGGTCAGAGCTGAAGGTGTTTTTAATATTTTGGCTGATCAGTGTATAACCCTGAGTAAACATTCACACAATTCAAATTCCAACATTCAGAGATTAGGAAATAATTACATAAAATCTCTTCACAGCATCAGTTCATTGTGCTTCAGCACTGCAATGCAGAGGAACTTTTGCCATGTTAAAATCCTCACAGCTTAGTATAGCAAAGTTGAATTAAACTGACCCCCGCACTCCCACCCCAAACAGTCAGCTATTTCTTTTAGTTATTGTTATTTTGTTATATTTGTTATTGTTAATTTTGTTATATTGTTCTTCATTTGGTTTCAAAGAAAGTTCTGTGAACTTGTTCTGTGAGGTGTATCTTGCTGAAGGTAGAAGTTGGTCTTCCTGTAGGTCAAGAACAACGTTTCTGTGAACAGTCATACTGATTTTAAGATAAACTACTGAGCAGGAAAAGTGATTGCCATGGAAATGTTGTCTTTGTTTGAGATTTTAACATCTGCCTTACATCCTCAGTCAGAAGGGTAATCTGATTTGAACAGTCTGGTGATTGTGTGTATGAGTCAATAGAACCACCACTTTGTGTGTGTGTGTGTGTGTGTGTGTGTGTGTGTGTGTGTGTGTGTGTGTGTATTTTTTCTCTGTTATTCAGAGTTAATCCAACCAGCCTGTCTCCCAGCCTTTGACCAGAGCTTCTCTGCTGGGACCAGATGCTGGACCTCAGGTTTTGGCACCACCAAAGAAGGAGCAGGTAGACTCGAGAGATTTGGAGCCACGATGCCCTCAATGTGTACACTAGCTGATGCATGCACATGCATATGCATATGTACCTACTCTTTAGAGAGGACAAGTTAAAATAATGTTCAGAACAAAACAAAGCAGGGTTAGATTATTCATGATCAAACCTATACCTCTCAGACAGTCAGTCAATTTGCCCCTCCTGGGCAAACACGTTTTGTTTGGAGAATAATAATTTAGGCTACAGAGTTTATTTAAGGGACATGCCACCATCAGTCTTCATGGAATGAAATGACATATAAATGTTTTTGATTCTGATATGAACTAATTCATTTCTTCACCTGATCGTCAATCTTTTGTGACCTCAAGGCAAAGTTATCTGAAGGTATCTGTCCTCTTAAAGTCCACCTAACAAGTTATCTCTTAACCACGTGGCCTGCAAATACTTGATGTTCTTTTTCTCCACCTTTCAAAACAAACAAATAATCCAACTGTGTGTTCCCATGCAGCCAGTGGCTCCAGTGAGCTGATGGAGGTGACTGTGAACATCATTGATGTGCGTGTGTGTAACAGCAGCTTGGTGTATGACGGTTCTGTGTCCAAAAACATGATGTGTGCAGGGGACCTAAATGGAGGCAAGGACTCGTGTCAGGTGGGAGTCGACCTCTCCATCTTTCATCAAATGAATTTCAAATAACTGGTAAATATAATCTGATATGGTTGATTTAAAAAAAAAACAACAACGACAATCACATAAGAGATGCTATCAACAGGTAAATGTTAAGTTCGCTGAAACTGTGGTTTGTAATTTCCAGTCTATTGATTTTGGATAAAAGGTGTTAAGCTATCTTACCTGCTCTCTTTCCAGGGTGACAGTGGAGGTCCTCTGGTCTGTCAAGACAATAACCGCTGGTACCTGGTGGGCGTCACTAGCTGGGGGGCTGGCTGTGGTAGGAGGCACCAGCCTGGGGTTTACACCAAGGTCACCAGCGTACTGTCATGGATCTACAGCAAGATGCAGGTAGCAAGTGGCGGGGAGGGAGGGGTTGTTTTTTTGTTTTTTTGAAAACAAGTCCTATAATACTGCTGCCTTACTTATCAGAGTAGATACTATGCAGTTATCTGTACTAAGAGTCTGTCAGGTTGGTAAGGTTCTCACCATTGCAACACTTCCTCTTCCTTCTGCAGCAAGAGAGGCCGTGATGCCCCATTTCTTGTTTTTTTTGTTTGTTTGTTTTTTTGGCATCCGAACCTGCTTTCTTCAAAAGACCGCTGGCGGCCTGCTTTCTCCCTTTCCCGGTGAACCCTGCACTATGAAGTCATCTCAGACGGACGGATTGATGCGCAGACAGAGAAACAGACAGATGGAGAAGTGGTTTAATGTTGGCTTGGAGACATAGCAGGAAGGCAACATGCACTTTAACACAGCGCTGCTGTTATATGGTGCTGCACCACTATGCTAATTCTGCTATAATTACATGGGATGTCATGTCGACTTTCAACCCAGCTTTTATGAGTATTACACGACTTTGATTTGAATCTCTACACTAACACCGGTGTTGCATTCGTGAATGATTTTACGGTTCCGTCTCTTTGTCTACAAGAGCAAGGACATTTAAAGATGGCTGGGCCCTCTCCTTTCTTTCTTAATGCCAATTAAATTATGTCTACTCTTGTGATACCTTTGATTTTGATTTTGAGTCAATCTGATAACCAGACTACATGACTAATTTTATTTGTGCAGCTGTTTTTTCTTCTCAGTCACATAAACCAAGGTACATTATGAATGTTGACTGTTGTTCCCTTTATGAACAATGAATAAATTGTAAGGTTTAATTGCAAATCTATAAGCTACTATGGAGCCATTTCTACCCAACAATGCTCCCCTTTGTGTACACCTAACATAACATTCACCCAGTCTCATAAATGTACGGTAATGTACTTGTTAACACCAGTAAAACACCGGTTTGGATTGTTTCTTGCTACATATTCTTATCCGTTTGCCTACAGCTGTTATTTATGTTGGCTTTGCTCTCTATGTATTTATCAAACACCATCATGTATGGAAGAATTGTGCCTTTGCAGTTCATAAATCAGCCAAAACGTCGACAGAAGCATCTGTCTTTCACATCCTCATCGGTAAGAAACAGTCAAGACCGCTGAGCTGTCACTCACCGGTTCAAGGCGAAGAAGGTGGGGAGCGGAAACAGCGGTGTGAAGTCAAATTTCGTATCCCCAGAAGAATATTCATCGCAGCTCATCATAGCGTCGCGGGAACGCGCATTCATTCTCTTAAACCCCCACATGATAGTTCGCTCGCTGTGGCTCCGCGCAGAGAAAAACAACATTGTTTTGCGTCACACGTTTACAGAACTTCACTCTGCTGATTCAAATGAGCCACACGCGTGTTCCCACTAATTATTTGCCTGCTTAATCTGAAAATAGTGCGGGGGAAAAAAACGGTTAAACCATCTGTATGTTGCACAAACACATGTACATATTTGTCATTGGCTTACGTGAAATGGGAATGTTCAAGAGAATGCATGCGCGCTCCCGCGACAACACGGGTAGAATCTTGTTTTTGGAGGGGGGAGGGGGGGATTGGCCAAACAGCGCGCACATAATGTTGAGGGCCGAGGGTGTGTGTGTGTGTGTGTGTGCGTGTGCGTGTGCGTGTGTGTGTCTGGCTGGGTGAATGAAAGAGGGGGAGACCGAGGAAGAGTAGAGGCACACAAGGTAGGATTGGGACTGAGAAGGGGGAGCCGTCACCCACAGCACATGTAATTTGCTGGAGCAGTCGGCGGAGTATTGACAGATGAGACCACTCCGAACAAAAACCGAGTGAAATATAGCCGGTGATTGATTGTTGTCGGCGTGATTATCCATTTGGTTTCCCAACAAATCAGCCGAAGAATCAAGAGGTGAGTTAATGAAGACACACGTTTTACATTTTTTTTCTTCCAAGACAGCGAAGTGTGCATGGGTATGTGAACACTTCGTTCACTAAAGATGCGCGCTACGATACATCTTTTTTTTCCCCTCCTTTCTTTTCTGGTCGATTTTCATGTATTGTAGTTTGAGTGCAAATGGATATAAGGATGTATGTCTTCCAGCAGGGAAAAGTTATTTGCCCCATTATTTGGTTAATATTCCCCGTCGTCTATAACCATTGTCACTCAGACTTGCGTTTCTTATCCTAAGGAAGGGAATCAGCATCCACAACGTTATCTGTTCTTACCAACGCTCCTATGCATGGAGGGTGTGTCTGTCCGCTGCTGCGAACCAATAACCTGTACTGACTGACGCCAAGCTGCTTATTCCTTCCTACGCTGACGAAGCCGTGAACATGGACAACATTTCCAACGCAATTGTCTTATGACAAATAGATACGGTAGTTTTCTTTTTTGGTCAAATTGCGTGTGTTGCCATCGTTGTTGAATGTTTTGCCACAGGTAAAATATAACAGACGGCTGGCTGACCGCTTTTTCTATACAGTCGAGGGATCTACAGGTTGGCGTCGTGCGTAAGGACGTCTGGGCAGTCGTCCAGAATGAAAACCTGTCAGCTCCATTTATGCGTATATATAGAAAAGGCATCAGTCTGACCGCGTTAGGGTTTCAACGTGCACAGGGAAGCTGATGGCAGCTCGATAATTTTGCAGCTTGCCTATTTCTGAAATATAAGTTTCGAGAAATGTGGATACGTTTGGCACGCGTGCGAAGCGATTGTTTTAAGTTTTTTTTTTGAGCTGCCTGCCACACCCATCGTCTCGTCTCGTCTCGCCATGGTCGCCCGTGTTTTCCCGCATATGAGCCCGTCACCCTAACCTGTTTCCCGCCTAGCGGCATACCTCGCCAGAATCCGGTACCCTTATTAGTTGGAAACAGTTGCCATGGAGATACATGGATACTATGGAACGACGCACGTTTCGTAGTCATGGTGATGTAACATCCTGAGGAAGCCCAAGGTCTTTTGACATGAAGGTTGGGGTGACCTGTGTTGTGTCCTAATTATTTGTGTGTTACGAGTTTTTGTCCGCTTGACAATCAGCCACAGCATCGCGTGGGTTGAATGTTGCTGCTCGTGCAGAACATCTCTGGGCAGACGAATGGAAAGTTTTTTGTGTGTGTTTCTTGTTTTGCAGGCAAGGGACACTCCCACGTCTACAGTGGGAAGGTTTAAAACAATGTATTTGTGACTCTGTTGACCAAGCAATACCCTCTTCCACTCCAAACAAAACATGTGCACTGCAGAAATAGACGCCCACAAGGATGCAACGCCACAGGTGCACATACATTTACACACAAACACAGCGGCAAGGGATATGTTTCACTGAAAAATATTCAGACAATAGCAGACCCATTCAGGTAAACATGTCAAGCACGTACAGTGTTAGAATAATTTTACACACAGCCCAATGTCCTCATGGCAGCATTGTGGAATACACACTTGGGAGGAGGGGGGTGTCTCAGATATGTAAAAAAAAAAAACCCCAAAAAAACAGGAGTTAGGAGGCAGGAGGTATTGAAGACAAACGAGTAGATTAATGCAATTCATGACCTTGCCATGTCCATAGTCATTATTACGCAGCCTAATATATATTACACAACTCACCCCACTTACATGGCTCCACTTCTTTTATGTGTCGCAGAAGTGTTTGTGTCTCTCTTTAGCCTGTTTGAGATTCACTGACTGAGGTCCATTTAATGCATTCATTGTAAATGATGAGAGCATTTTTTTTTGTTTTTTTGTTTTTTTGTTTCAGCAAACAGCAAAAGCTGAACCAATGCAATTTTGACCTGGCTGTTGAACACTATAGTGCCATCGTTGAATTCATCGCCTCACTGCTCCCATTGCCTCTGACTCATTCGCCCTCTCTTTGATCGGCTTTCCATTTCTTCCACTCCTGCATCACATTTGCTTTGCCACATCTGCCAACCTTTCCCTTTTATACCCCGTCTATATTGAAAATACTACCAACAGTCTTGCCAGCCCCACCCTTGTCCTCTTTGATGTGGGCTCCCCCTGCCTGTCCCTTCCCTGTCCCTCCCCTCAGACAAAGGAGACACTGGCAGTGCCAAGGGTTTGCAACCTGATATTACTCAACAATAGCAGAGATAAACTGGGTTAAGGAGAGGCGGCGAGGCAAGCGCTGAAGCTTGAAGCACTTCCAGGAGGGGGCAGTTGGCATTGAATGGCCGCTTGACTCCCCGGCAGTGCCGCGCTGCCACACAGCCCGGGGGATCTGACAGGACACACATGTGACCCGAGCTGGCTGGCGACTAGATATCCCTCAGCAGAGATTCTACCTGCAGCTCGACGAGTCTCCTAACCTCTGTCTCATTTAGCTTTTTCGTCAGAATGAAACAAGTGCGTGACAAAAATATCAGATTTTGCTTGAAAGGGAACCTAAGCATAGATAGTAGCTCAGTGGGGGCATGCTTAGTAGTAGTAACAATATAACATTGTGAATCAGAAAGTGGCGGTGTTGTTTTACTTTGCCTCTCAGTATTATTCTTTTACATTTCTGGTGGTCTGTCTCATAAACAATGTACCTCTGACCTCCATTTTGATGATAATGACAATTATAAATGAAGGTCATTACCATGTGTGTGGTACCAGTTTATCATTATACATGACAGAAAGATGAAACCTTGTGTATCATTAAACCATAATGACACAGGTTTCAAGCCATTGCTCTGGGTTTTTTTTTATTTTTTTTCCGTGGACACATGTCTCCAACATCCAAACAAATACACCGCACCAAATAGTTGCTAAGATGGATGCATGGATAGACTGGATAGCATTAGAGTAACTACAAGCAAAAATTTAGCTGAGACCAGATTGCCATTTAGCAGCTTTGACTGAAGCACTTGAATCTCCTGTCAAAAGCATATTACCCTGAGCTTTTTTCCAGTGTAAATAGAGCAAGTCTGCAACATTTCGGGGCAGGTTTGACCAAGAACTCCACTAATTGCCGTCCAGAATCAATGAAAACATGTATTTTGTATCAGTCGCCACATGAATTTCCTCCAAGAAAGGCTTACTTCCTTTATGTGCCCTTGAAAAGAGACAAGGCCTCCTGTGCGAGCAGACACAGACGGTGGTATTTTGGGTCGGACTAATTGCTAGCCCTCCAACCCCAGGCTATCTTTGTTTCCTTCAGAAGCAGCAGAGGTCATCTAAGGTGCCACTTAACCCTGAACCCTTGCTGTCGTATCTATCCCATTGACGCACATGCCGGGGACAAGAGACACAGTAGGGCTTCAGACCTAATTGTTATACCTCTTTTCAGTGATCATTCATCTCACTTCCCCCTGCTTCCTTTCACCTTTCCGTTCTTCCATTCCTCCCATCGCAGTCCAGCGGCTCATCTATATTCAACCCACACCCACCCAGATAAATAGTGTTTTTCACACCAGATGGGCAATATGGGATGATTGGATGCAGATGAGGTAGGGTGTAAAGAAAGAGCGGAAATGAGAGTAAGGGAAAGATCATATGTGAGTAGCGAGGGAGTAGTTCATAGTCAAATGTGAAATCTCAAAGCATCACAACTGCAAACTCTTTTGGGGTCTTAGCCAAACAGCATCCGAGTCACAATCACTGAAGATGATCCGGTGGAGACTTTTTCTCTGTGTAGGAAAACTGATGACACACTGCAGCATATATGATGTAAAGACAAAGCTTTGCCCTCGTGTAATTTACCATCAGACCAAGGACATCTCTTTGACACACCAGTCCCATTTGAGGGTTCAAGCCTCAGCTCTGGGTTTTGTTTGGTGGAGTCGTGTTTTTAACAACAACAACGACAGCAACAACAAGAAACAAATCCACCATATCAAATACTGGCGAAGAGGGGGATAGTTTTGGTGCAACTACAAGCAACATTATAGCCGAGACCAGATTGCCAGTTTAGCAATGTCAGAACTATTTCAACCTGATCTGTTTGAGAGAAAATGGGGTGAGTTTTTCCGAGGTTTTAGGACAAGTGTGACCATGAAGGATAGTGGATGAAGTGACTCGGTAAGAAAAGAAAAAATATCAAGTATCAAAGACGGTTGAATCAGCTCATCTGGATACAGCGTTTATTGACAGATACATTTCATCACACTAATTTAAATGACATTTTCAGATGTCACTTAAATGTGTGATGAAACGTATCTGTCAGTAAACGTTGTATCCGGATGAACTGATTCAACCTTCTTTGGTTTTCTTACTTGGAATGCTTTTGATTTGGTGTGGGGATAGTGGATGGAAACAAATATAAACAACACTAACATGGCTGCCTCCTATTTCTGTTTTTACTATGATTTCATTATGGACTGCAAGCAGTCCAGGGAGTACTGTACATAAATGTCACCTTAGGGTTTGATTACTCATGAATCTAAAGCGTAGCTACACACTCCCATGACAGCAAATTAAAGGTAAATGGGTGCTATGTAGCAGCGGACACTGTGAATATACTGTGACCTGTTTTCTGACTTGGTATAAGAGTTGGGCGGGCTCGCCTGCCTTTAACTGACCAGAAGTGACTCGGTTAGTAGAGCATGGATCAGGTTTTAGTGATCGGTCTGAAGCGAGTGGGGAGTGGAAACCTGCTATGGCCAGCCATCATCAGTCATGACCTTGAAAAGTGAGAAAATTTATATCTTCTTCATGGGCTGAAAATGGACAAAGACTTGTCCTCAAGAGTACTCATATATGTGTTTCTCGTAAGAGTACACATATATGTGTTTCTCGTCCTCTGTCTGTTGTTTTTGGTCTTCACTACGTGGTGAAGAGGTCTTTTTTTCCAGATTTTCCCCCTTTTTCTCCCCAACTGTCAATTGCACCTGTCCCATTACCCTACTCTTCTGAGCCATCCCGGTTGCTACCCCACCCCCTCTGCTGATCTGGGGAGGGCTGCAGACTACCACGTCTCCTCCGATACATGTGAAGTCACCAGCTGCTTCTTTTCACCTGACAGCGAGGAGTTTTGCCAGGGGGACGTAGCGCGTGGGAGGATCAAGCTATTCCCCCCAGTTCCCCCTCCCCCCCGAACAGGCGCCCCGACTGACCAGAGGAGGCGCTAGTGCAGTGACCAGGACACATACCCACATCTGGCTTTCTACCCGCAGACACAGCCAATTGTGTCTGTAGGGATGCCTGACCAAGCCGGAGGCAACACAGGGACTTGAACCAGCAATCCCCCCTATCGGTAGGCAACGGAATAGACCGCTACCCTACCCGGGCGCCGAAAAGGTCCTCTTGAATGTAATGTATTCCTACTAACACATACACTTTGAAAGTGGAAAAATACCTTGAGACGGGACACCAGGCACCTGTTCATCTTGACTGGGTGGAAAGAAAGAAAGCCACTTTATTTTGACATTGTACAGGTTACAATGAATTTGTTCTCTGCATTTAACCCATCCTATTGCATAGGAGCAGTGGGCAGCTGCAGCGCCCAGGGACCAACTCCAGTTTTTCTTTCCATTACCTTGGTCAGGGGCACAGACAGGAGTATTAACCCTTATATTCATGTCTTTTTGATGGTGGGAGGTAACCAGAGCACCCGGAGGAAACCCATGCAGACACAGAGAGAACATGCAAACTCCACACAGAAAGGATCTGGGATGGCCTGGGGTTCGAACCCAGGACCTTCTTGCGGTGAGGCAACAGTGCTAACCACTGGGCCACTGTGCCACCCCTAGTTAAAGCGTAAATCAGCTCAAAAGCGCAACTTGCAATTTGTTTTTCGTATGATGCCGGTTGTAGCCTACATATTGCATGTGTAGATGAACAAACTAAGGACAGAAGAAAACAGTGAAAGGATGTTTTCAAGCATAAATTAAAAAGCAATGACATTGGTTTACATTAATATCATAGCATACACACATACACATCACTGGTATGGAAGATAGTATGTGTATTTAATACTACTGTTCTCACCTCATTCACACTCCTATGAGTGTATCAGCATAATATTTCAGGTGTTAAGACTGATGCAGAGTTTTATACAGACCAAAATAAAAGCAGTAGGTGGTTCATAAGATTCATAAGAAACTGGCCAAGAATAAATATAATCTTTACCAGGTCGGAGGATACAGCATATTCACTTTTTTTAATGCAAGACTAAGGTATTTTTAAGTATCACAATTTGCTATTGACATGAAAGTAGAAATGCTTATTGTGAAGATACGCCAGAGCAACCTTCTTCTAACATGTATGCATTTTCTGATTCATTGCTAGCAAAAACGCTGGAAAATAAAGCTGATTTGCATATAAAGGATCCAAAATTACATCTGAGGTACTCTCAAAGTTGAAACTGCTCCAAAAGTTGTCCCCTGTTTTTGGAGTAATTTTGGAAGAGACATAATCACACATAAGGATTTTAGTGTGACAAGAAAAAAGATTCATTGGTAAATCTTGTTTCCAAATTCTCTCAGTAAAGGCATGTCAAAACAAATCTGTCCAATAGAAATGTAGGATTTCTGTACATGGTTCTTGCATTAGAGTTCAGTTTATATCAATTGAACTAAATATGTATTTGTTTTTCCAAGATCACAAGGATAAAACTTGCATTTTTCTGTCCAAAATGTTCTGTTAAATGACGCATGCCACACCATTAGTATAATGGGGGCCATTTGGTCATCTGTTGGTCAAATATCATCTCGTGTCATTATTTCAGCAATGTCCTGGTGATGAGATTTGTTTGAACGCTCGAAAGTGAAACAGTATTTGTAGCACCAATGACACCAACACCAATCCAACTTTAATGCTACATATGTCTGCCACTGCCTGTAGCGATTCCTAATTGTATCCTGTCCCCTAGCACAGATTGCATAGACAAAGGCACAGTGAGAGAGTGAGACAGAGAACGACAGAGAGCCAAATATGCTGGCCAGATAGAAATACATAAGGATGACGGGATATACAGTTAATCCAGCAGTTACTCAGTCACACAGACAAAATGACCACACAAAAAAAAGCAGGCACGTGAATCAGTGGGTAGAGAACCTGACAGCACACCCAAACTGAAAAAGACAAAGCCTGACTGACATAACACACATGGGATTCTGGGAGCTTGATGCCGAAACTTCCACAGTCTGCCTGGTGAAGAGACTTATCATCCTCTGTCTTCCAGACAGGAAGTTTAGCACACTTCATCTCAAGCAAATGCCTTCAGGGCTTGGCTTTCTTTCCTAATGTACATCCAGGGTTAATCCTGTTTTCTCGGACAGTGATGGCTCATAAATCACAGCCTGAGCCACGAGTCACTGACTGGAGCCAGTACCCCTCCTCGGGCACTGGCCATCTGTACTGTTGAACCATTGCTCTCATTAATAATCAGCTTAATGTATCAGACATTTATCATTATCAGACACTTTGATTGCACTGGAGAATTTGATTGGGAATTGGGCTACTCATTGATTCACAAGTTGTATTTGCAGTTGGACACATGTATGAGAACATAAGCAGCCTGGCCATACTTTCCCAGATAGCAAAATTGCTGTGGCCCGAACCCGTCCCACACCTGACACTTCATCTGGCCCACATACCGTGTGGAATGATGGCACTTGCGTGGTCTGCTCCTGTTTGCCAGATCTGGGCCAGAACTAAGCCATAGCAATGCTGCATGTGCCACATACTTTTTTTTTCTAAATTTATTTCTGATTTTTCCCTTTTTCTCCCAATTTAGTGGCCAATCGATCCCCATTTTAGTTCAAACACCAACCCTCGCACTGCATGTGTTCGCCAACTGCATCTCTCCGGCCGGCAGTCTCGAAGGAGACGCCTCGCCACTTCCGTGACAAGGCGAATCCAGGCCGAACTACTGCTTTTTCCGACACACAGACGCATTCACGTGACGAACACAAGCCGACTCCGCCCCACTCCCGAAGACAGCATTGCCAATTATTGCTGCTTCATCGAGTCCGAACATAGTCGGATCTGACGAGACCGGGGCACGAACCGCTGGTCCCCAGTGAGCAACTGCATCGACACAAAGCTGATGCTTAGACCGCTACATCACCATGTGCCACATATTTGCCAAAGGTGGCCCATATTTGTTTTGTGATATTTGGGCGATATTCACCATGTACCACATGGTCCATCTCAAGGTCACATCCAGATTAAATGTTGCCAAGAGCACTGCATCTTTGCCAAAAAAGGCCCACATTTGATTTGGCATATTTGGGCCATATTTGTTATTATACACGTGGGCCACTTCAGGCTCACATCCATTTTGCCAGGGCCAGAAGGAGGCCATCAGTGCCGCATCATTGCCTGAAGTGGCCTACATCTGGATGCTATCTGGGTTCTTAACAACATCCGATGGAGAGAGCAGCAAGTTATCAAACCTTGCAGGCTTGTCTGTTTTAGGGATTTTCAGTAGTCAAGGCTGCCATGAAATATATTTAATTCTACTATTGCCTCCTGGAAAAGTTCTGTTACAGATAATGGCGTCTCTACATTAGGGGCCGGTGGGGCCAGATGTTATACACTATATATACAGTGCATCTGGAAAGTATTCACACCCCTTCACTTTCCCCACATTTTGTTATGTTACAGCCTTATTCCAAAATGGATTAAATTCCTTTTTTTCTCATCAATCTACACACAATACCCCATAATGACAGTGAAAAAGGTTTGTAGAAATTTTTGCAAATTTATTAAAAATAAAAAACTGAAATATTGCATGTACATAAGTATTCACACCCTTTGCTATGACACCCAAAATTGAGCTCAGGTTCATCCTGTTTCCACTGATCATCCTTGAGATGTTTCTACATCTTGATTGGAGTCCACCTGTAGTAAATTCAATGGATTGGACATGATTTAGAAAGGCACACACCTGTCTATATAAGGTCCCACTGTTGACAGTGCATGTCAGAGCAGAAACCAAGCCATGAAGTCAAAGGAATTGTCTGTGGACCTCCGAGACAGGATTGTATCGAGGCACAGATCTGGGAAGGGTACAAAAAATTTCTACAGCTTTGAAGGTCCCGACGAGCACAGTGGTCTCCACCATTCGTAAATGGAAGAAGTTTGGATCCACCAGGACTCTTCCTAGAGCTGGCCGCCCAGCCAAACTGAGCAATCGGGGGAGAAGGGCCTTGGTCAGGGAGGTGACCAAGAACCCGATGGTTAGTCTGACAGAGCTCCAGCGTTCCTCTGTGGAGATGGGAAAACCTTCCAGAAGGACAACCATCTCTGCAGCACTCCACCAATCAGGCCTTTATGGTAGAGTGGCCAGACGGAAGCCTCTGCTCAGTAAAAGGCACATGACAGCCTGCTTGGAGTTTGCCAGAAAGCACCTAAAGGACTCTCAGACCAGGAGAAACAAGATTCTCTGGTCTGATG
The DNA here is from genome assembly GCF_029633865.1 of Lampris incognitus. Lineage (NCBI taxonomy): Eukaryota > Metazoa > Chordata > Actinopteri > Lampriformes > Lampridae > Lampris > Lampris incognitus. Next base: position 23,999,120 of record NC_079217.1, on the reverse strand, counting down.
AAACCAAGATTGAACTCTTTGGCCTGAATGCCAAACGTCACGTCTGGAAGAAACCAGGCACCTCTCATCACCTTGCTAATACCATCCCTACAGTGAAGCATGGTAGTGGCAGCATCATGCTGTGGGGATGTTTTTCAGCGGCAGGAACTGGGAGACTAGTCAGGATTGAGGGAAAGATGAATGGAGCAAAGTACAGAGAGATCCTTGATAAAAAAAACGGCTCCAGAGCACTCAGGACCTCAGACTGGGGCGAAGGTTTACCTTTCAACACGGCAACGACCCTAAGCACACAGCCAAGACAATGAAGGAGTGGCTTCGGGAAAAGTCTGTGAATGTCCTTGAGTGGCCCAGCCAGAGCCCAGACTTGAACCCCATTGAACATCTCTGGAAAGACCTGAAAATAGCTGTGCAGCGAAACTCCCCATTTAACCTTACAGAGCTCGATAGGATCTGCAGAGAAGAATGGGAGAAATACCCCAAATATGGGTGTGCCAAGCTTGTAGCTTCATACCCAAGAAGACTTGAGGCTGTAATCGCTGCCAAGGGTGCCTCAACCAAGTACTGAGTAAAGGGTGTGAATACTAATGTACATGCAATATTTCCGTTTTTAATTTTTAATAAATTTGTAAAAATTTCTACAAAACCTTTTTTGCTTTGTCAATATGGGGTATTGTATGTAGATCGATGGAAAAAAAGGAATGTAATCCATTTTGGAATAAGGCTGTAACATAACAAAATGTGGGGAAAGTGAAGGGGTGTGAATACTTTCCGGATGCACTGTATATATATATATATATATATATATATATATATATATATATGACTTTGTTAAAAGAAACTGTTGAGCTGGGGTGCGCAATCTTCTCCTTGCATATGGAGGATAAGCAAAGCTTGACTGTTTTCTCTTTAGCCTTTAACGTTAGGCATATTTATTCAGGCAAATACAGCAGGTCTTAGCTCTCTACTACCGACTCTTACAACACACACTGTCACACACTGAGAACGCAGCGACGTCACATCCGAATGTACCATAATACAGTGAGTAGGGGCGCCATCAAATAACAACACTTAACACCCCCACTCGCTCTTAGCTCATTGGATTACCTGGAAAACAAAACAACAACAAAACAATAAGGCTTCTTCTTTACCTTGACAACGAGAACACACCTTTTGCACTTCTAAGTGCCAAACATGTCTTGGGCAAACCTCTTTAGCTTTAGCTTGGTGGCTGGCTATGTCATTACATCAGCGATCATTTGCTCAGTAGGAAAGTATTCAAAGATTACCTTTCCATTATTTAGTTTCCCTTATGAAGTGGTACTTAATATCAATGTGTTTGCACCTCTGCCTGGTTACTGGGTTTCTGGCTAGGGCTATAGTACCTTGGTTGTCTTCGTACACCTTTGTTTGTGCATATTGGTATTTGTCTATACCTCTGAGTAGCTGTTCTAGGTAGATACATTCCTGTATGGCTGATGCTAAAGACATGTACTCTGCTTCGCAAGTAGATAGTGCTACTGTCGGTTGTTTTCTTGTCTTTCATTAGATCAAAGAGCTCCCTTCACTTAGAATGACACAATAGCCTGATATACTACGTCTGTCTGTTACATCTGATGCCCAGTCAGCGCCACTGTACACTCTTAGACCTAGTCTGTCTGTGTCATTCCTCTTGAAGCATAACTCCTGTTCTGCTGTACATTTGAGGTATCTGAACACGTGTTTTACAGTGTTCCAGTGTTCTTCTGTTGGTTCAGCAAAGTGCTGAGATAGTTTACTGACCATGAAACCTATATCTGGTCGAGTGCATGTGGACAAGTAAATTAAACTTCTCACTGCCTCTCTGTACTTTCTTGGCTCTTTCATTTTTTCAGCATTTTTGGAGTACTCAAGTTTTGGCTCACATGGAGTCTCTCTGGACCTGCAATTCTGCATTTCAAATCTCTCCAGTATTTTGATCACATATCTCTTCTGTGACATTTTAACTTGACCTTCTCCTTGCTCAAAATCTATCCCCAAGAAATGTTTCAACTTTCCCAGGTCTTTCATTTTGAACCTTTCGGTGAGCATCCCCTTTACACTTTTCAGTACACCCTTGTCGCTAGCTGCTATAATCAGATTGTCAACCCATATTATCAAGATTACCTTTTTGTTATATCGTTCTCTTGTATACACACAGGGATCGGTGGGATTCTGTACAAAATCATTTTCACTCAAACATGTATGTAACATTGCATTCCATTTTCTGCCTGACTGCTTTAGACCATAGAGCGGCTTCTGCAACTTGCATACTAGCTTTTCACACGTTTCTGACTGTTTCTCATAACCTTCTGGTTGCTCTGTATAGATTTCACAGTCAATTGGTGCATGCAAATAGGCTGTCTTAACGGCCATCTGGTGTAAGACTAGGTTCTCCTGCGCTGCCTTCTGCATGAGCACTCTTACGCTTGTCATATCAGCTGTGGGTGAGAATGTCTCCTCGTAGTTAATTCCTGGTTTCTGACTGTAGCCTTTTGCTACGAATCTAGCCTTGTACTTATCAGATCCATCAATGTCACGCTTGAGTGTATAGACCCAACTACCCCCCACTGCCTGTTTACCTGGTGGCAACTGGGTGAGGCTGAGGGTCTCGTTCTCCTCCAGTGATCACATCTCCTCGTTCATGGCATTTTTCCACTGCCTTGATTTGGTTGACGCTATGGTGTCCTGGTAGGTTTCAGGAATGTTGCATACTGCTCTATAACAAGAGTCCATGCATGTTTGTAGTTTGTCCTCTGTATCTTCAGTCTCGAATTCCTGTAGGTAAGATGGCCACCTTTTAGTTTGCGGTGGGTTCCTTCTGATTACAGTCTCAGTGACTTTGCCCAGCTGTGTGCGTTCAGTCTGTTCAGGTAAAGTCCCAGAAACTCCACTCTGAAAACCCTGACCTGGTACATTTTCCACAGTTTCATCAACAACATTTTCTTCACTGTCATTGACCCTGGTATACATTCCTATCACCATATTCCATGTATGACTCAGGTGTTTGTGTTTCCTTTTCTTTGGCTGCCTTGGTTGTGAACTTCACCAATCTGTGATTTTGAACCCTCTCTGTGTCTGGATAGTACACTAGATAAGCTGGGCTGTTTTCACCGTAGCCAATGAAAACACCTTGCTCGCACCTAGAGTCTAGATTCCCTTTCTCTTGCTTGTAAGCAAAACACATTGATCCCAATTTCTGCAGTTTGGACATGTTTGGTTTCTTGCCTGTGAACAGCTCGTATAGCGTTTTCTTTGTGTGACTGCTGTAGTACCTGCTGTAGCACCTGTTCCTCACGTAAGCTGCTGTCATAGCGTAGTTCCATAGCTTATCTGGTAACTAAATTTCTATCAGTAAGCATCTGCTCATATCATAGAGAGTTCGCCAACCTCTCTCTGCTGTGCCATTTTGTTGGGGTGAATAGGGTGCAGACGTCTCATGTCTAATCCTATTCTTGGTTAACAGTGCCTGGAAGTCTCGGCTTGTAAACTCAGTGCCGTTATCTGAACGGATACACTGGACTTCTCAGTAAGGTGTTATGCCTGCTAAGAACCTTTCTGTGGCTTGCACTGTATCACTCTTGGACCTTAGAAAATACACCAACACGGTACTTGAGTAGTCGTCTGTAAAAGACTGTGCATATCTGTACCCTTCTATGCTCGCTGTTGGCATGGGACCGGCTAAGTCAGCATGGACTAGTTCTAAAGGTTTCTTAGCCTTTCTGTCTGGCTCCCTATTTCTCGTCTGGGTGAATTTTCCTTGTGTACACACTTCACATAACTGATCTGGTCTGACTGCACTTCCTTTTATCTCCATGCCTTTCACTACACCTTGTAACTTTTGTACATCTTCATAGTTACAATGACCCAAAATTTCATGCAAGTTTGCATGTTGTGACACCCTTTATATTGGTCAACACTCTCCTCAACAGTTGGCAAGTAATACAAATTTCCACTCTCATGGATGTCAAATCTGCTACCGTCCTTGGTAACCATGCAACTGTTCCCTTTCTTGAAAGTGATTGTCGCCCCTCCGTTTGTTGCTCTTGCCACCGAAAAGATGTCATGTGGGTATGAAGGCATATGCAGTGTATCCCATAGCTGTGCTCTGTGCTGTCATCCGGCACTGTCTAGTAGACATATCATCACCGTTCCTCTTCATTGTGCTATTCCACTGCACTTGGTGCCATCGGCTAACGCCACTGAATGGGTGTCAGGCTGGAATGAGTTGTCGAAGCTTTTAAACTTTCCAATGTCATTCACGATGTGGGATGTTGCTCCTGCATCCACCACGATGCCTTTCATCTTCACGTTGTCTGGTGGTCTCTCGTTCTTTGTGTGCTTGGCCTTGAAGAGATGGTCTTGGTCGCTATTTTGTTCCTCCGCAACTTTTCTGACACCATCTTGTTCCCCCTTTTTCTTGCACAGGAATTCTTGATGTGTATTATTTTTGCAGTAACTGCACCACACTTTTCAAAAACATTTTCGTGCCTTGTGCCCTTTTATTCCACACTTGTAACATGCCACGTTGCCATCTTCATCTTTTCTGTTTCTAGCATGCGTCTTGGTAGGGCCTCGGCCTTGCCTTGCACATGTCTTCATCACATTATCCGTAGATCTTGCTGTGTTCGTTTTCTCCGCCTCTTCATGGACCCGTAGTCTTCTTTTAAAGTCTGCAAACGTAACGTTATCTTCGTTTTGCTTTATGTGGATGGCTAGCAGCTTAAAGGAGTCTGGTAGCCCACCTAGTATCATGGCTACGATCAGCCCATCACTCACGGTCTCGCCTGCATCTCTCAGAGCCGTAAAGAGGTTCTCCGCCCTTAATATATAGTCGGTAACACTCTCGTTGTCCGCCATACGTAGCTTGGTCAACAACGTGTATAAATGTATTATCCGCGGCTTGCTTTTTCTGGAATAATGTTCTTTCAGTATTCTCAGAGCCTTCCTGCCGTCATCAGCGGCTTCATGTCTTATCAGCGATAGACTTTTATCATCTATCAGTCTTAGTAGCTCAGCATAGCAATCAGCATTCTTCCTCCTATCTTCAGCTAACTGTTCTTTGCTAGCGCCGGTGGGCTCACGTAAAATAGTCTCTTTTAGCTTCAGAGTATGTAAGCAGCATAGGAATTGTATTTCCCAAAGGTCATACTTACCTTCGGATCCGTCGAACAAAAGCTGCGGTGCCAAGACTCCTGTTGCTCTGCTTGCCATTTTGCTAATGCACTAATTTTACTGTGGCCTACTAGCTTGCTATACCTTTTCTTTGCTACACTAGCTTGTTAGCTTGATTGGCTAACGCATAATACGTCACGTAAAACTTATTCCGAGTATATAAACACAGATTAAGAAACTCTGTGATATAAACGCAACTCTGTGATATAAACGTTCACTTATCTCCAAGCTGGTCCACATAGCCTGTAGAAGTTCCGTGTTATACTTCGCGTTAAACTTCTTCTGGAATTCTAGCTTGTGCCCAACTCTGCCTGGGCCCATAACCTGTTGAGCTTGGGTGCGCAATCTTCTTCTTGCGTAGGGAGGATAAGCAAAGCTTGACTGTTTTCTCTTTAACCTTTAACGTTAGGCATATTTATTCAGGCAAATACAGCAGGTCTTAGCTCTCTACTACCGACTCTTACAACACACACTGTCGCACACTGAGAACGTGGCGACGGCACATCCGAATGTACCGTAATACAATGAGTAGGGGCGCCATAAAAAAACACTTAACAGAAACGCTTAACAGCAGGGAAAGTACTCAGCAAATAAGGAGCAAAATAATCCAGAGTCAAGTAAATTCTTTATGAGACGGTACAAGCCTGTTTCATGCCATACGCAATCATCACCTGTCAATAAAGCTTTATTTTATTTATTTATTTTCCTACAACTATATTGATATTCCGCTCCGCATTTGTTGAGCACTTCTAATAATATTGCATGTTGCATCCAAATAGCGAAGCGGTCTTTTCTATTGCCTACCAACACGGGGATCGCTGGTTCGAATCCCGGTGTTACCTCCGGCTTGGTCGGGCGTCCCTACAGACACAATTGGCCGTGTCTGCGGGTGAGAAGCGGATGTGGGTATGTGTCCTGGTCGCTACACTAGCGCCTCCTCTGGTCGGTCGGGGCGCCTGTTCGGGGGAGGGGGGGATAGCTGATGAAACTCCTCACTGTCAGGTGAAAAGAGGCGGCTGGCAACTCCACATGTATCGGAGGAGGCATGTGGTAGTTTGCAAGCTTGCAGCCCTGCCCGGATCGGCGGAGGGTTGGAGCGGAGATCGGGACGGCTCGGAAGAGTGAGGGTAACTGGCCGGATACAATTGGGGGGGGGGACAAAAACATTGTTGCCCGTTTATTACGTATAACAACGGTAGCGCTGTCCGATACATTCTTCCTGTATCTGTTCATAAACGGTCATTACTTCGAGTAGTCTTCGTTTGGTGAGCACGGGGCTCGTCAGCGTTCGTTTAATCACGTGAGCAGTTGAAACCACTGTGCGCATGCGTTCAACGCGCTTTCAATGTTGAGCTGGTGGGGCACGATCATGTCGGCTCCAACGCTGCGAGCAGCCAATTAAAAGAAAATAAAAGATAGAACGAATAACATGAGTCAAGACGTTTAGTAAACGTTGTTTACGGTATTGGTGTCGCTAAGCAGTTACACGCAGCACCATTTGACACCATGGGGCAACAGAGGTTAAATGCACTTGCTATGCTGTCAATAGAAAATGAATTCGTTCATGGATTGGTGATCTTTGACCGAAAAGTTATTGACAAGAGTTCCCAGATGAAAGATCGTCGTGCATCTTTTCTTTTTAAGGAGTGAAGGCCACTGGTGAGTCTATTTTACATTATTACAAGGTGTGTTGTTTTGGCTGTAAGTTAAGGCCTGGAAAGCAGTGGGTTCCCCTGCTCTGAAATGTTGCTTTTTGGATGTGTTATAATAGTTGCAGACCACAATGATCATATACAGTTTGACAACCTGGGATTTGTAATGTGATGCTGTATAACAAGGTATTACACCAGTTGTGTGAGATTAAATGCCGTTATTGATGATGTCACTCATATCTATGTCTCCACGTCCGCTAACTCCTGCGCCGTGTTACGTTAATGTTAATGCATTTGTAATTTCCTTCATTGATGTTTGTGTGTAGTTTCACTGACGAGTCGGATGCTGCCCATGAAGAATTTAGTGTGCCTCACCAGGCTTTCTGTGCCAGAGACGCCACTGGTTACAGAAAGAAAGGAAATCACTGAGCTTAAATCAGATTAAGTATGGCTTAGAAGCAAATTTCTTTTTCTTTTTTGAACTTATTTGTTTATCTATTCATTTATTTATGTTTATCAGGTGCAGTTACACAGCACAGTCGCATGTTCAAGTAAACAACACACACATAGACACACATCTTACACAGCAGTCCATGGATTTTGGCATCTTCTCAATGTCCATAATAGTTCCCATTCTCAAAAAAGAAAAAGAAAAGAAAAAGGAAACAGGAATGAGTAGTGACATTTGTCCATGAACACAGATAACAGGCAAATATACATTATATAAGAAAAAAGACACAGTGTTCACATTTAAATGAGCAGAAAAGAGATCCAGAAAATTTTGTCACTGTCTCTTATCAATTCCGAAAATATGAAATAATTGGGGACCACTTAGTCAAAAAATATATCTGTTTTTAATTGTAACCTTGCAGTTATGTTTTCCATGTAATAAACATCCTTAACCTTCTCCCTCCATAGTGTTACTGTGGGGGCTGTGGCCTCAGCTACGAGACTGTGATCTTCTTAGCAATTAGAAGAAGGACTCTCAATAGTGAAGTCTGATTTTGTCTTCTGCATCTTCTGGTAATATTCCTAATAATAGCAAGATGGTTGTAAAGGCAGTTCTATATCTAAACACTTTTTTATTTCATTTTGTATATTTTGCCAATATTCCTATAGTTTTGGACAGTCCCAAAATATGTGTGTATGGTGTCCTATCAGGCCACAGCCCCTCCAGCACTAATCTGAGGTGCCACCAAATTTTGATATGACAAGAGGAGTCCTGAAAATCTCTTAACTTCCCATTCAGATTTCTTCCAAATGGGGCTATTTGTTATTTCATGTCCCTCTGTGCATGATAAATCCCAGTTTTTATTCGATATTATGGTGTTCATCTCCATTCCAATTTTCCTTCATATCCACACTATCATTTTTAACCCTCATTTCATTTTTAACATGTGCCTGCACATTGTTTTTAATGACAATAAATTGAATTGGATTGAATTAACTTTTCTTGTAATATCCTATATCTATGTGATATCATCTTCTTTTTAATAGTCCCTTTCATAGTTAACATAAATACATTTTCTATATTGGATGGTGGAGTACATAGTTTATTCCATTCTTCATGTTCCTTTAAGTAATGTCTCAACTGTAGGTATCTAAAAAAGTCATGGGATTGGGAGGCTGTATTTATGCTGAGCTGTTCAAAGGACATCAGGACTCCTTCAAATAACTGACCAACATGATTAAACCCTTTTCTTCCCATTTTTTGAACCCTGCGTCTAATTTGGATGGGAGAAAGTCAATATTATGTGAAATCTTCCTTACTCTAGATATTGACATAGGGAGTCAAGTCAAGTCAATTTTATTTGTATAGCCCAATATCACAAATTACAAATTTGCCTCAGTGGGCTCTTAACTTCTTTCTCACATTTGACCATATTTTTAGTGGTTTTTACCCATTGCTTGCTAATTCTATCTACTCTCCAAGTATTTTGATTCATAAATGAGATTGTGTCTAAGGGCACATTTGGACAATCACTCTGTTCCATCCCAACCCATATAATATCTTTATCTTGAGCTATCCATGCAAATATTGATCTGAACTGGGCTACCCAATATTTTTCCAGGTTAGGTAAATCTAGGCCCCCATTTTCTTTTGAGCACAGAATTCTTCTAAATTTAATTCTGGGTCTCTTGTTTTGCCATATAAATTGAGATAGCAATTTGTTAATTGTTTTAAATGTAGAAATAGGGACCTCTAGGGGTAGAGATTGGAACATAGAAGGTCAGCCTTGGCAATATGTTCATTCATATGGTTTCCACTAGCCCTATTAGGGCTAAGGGGAGAACTTCTCATCTTGTAAGGTCATTTTTTATTTCACCCATCAGTTTCCCATAGTTGGCCTTGAATAACTGTGATGTGCCAGAAATTAAGATAATACCTAAGTATTTGAACCCTTGGTTAGACCAGTGGAATTTGAAGCTTCCTGCTAGTTGTACAGGCCAGTGCCCCACCAACATCAATGCCTCAGACTTTGACTGGTTGATTTGATAACCTGAAAGTTCTCCATGTTCATCTAAATTTCTTAAATTTTATTAGAGGGACTGCTGTCCTCACCCAATCTCAATCGTATCTCTCTTGCTTTGGTTTGGAGACAAAGCAAGACAGACATGATTGAGATGGCTTGGGCATGTGTGGAGAAGAGATGCTGGGTATATTGGGAAAAGGATGCTGAATATAGAGCTGCCAGGGAAGAGGAAAAGAGGAAGGCCAAAGAGAAGGATTATGGATTTGGTGAGGGCAAGACATGCTAGTGCAGGGGTCAGGAACCTTTTTGACTGGGAGAGCCATAAAAGCCAAATATTTCTAAATATATTTCATTGAGAGCCATATAGTATTTTTAACGTATAATAAATTAAATATGTCTGACTTTTAATGCGACTTCTGGTGCTGCATGGTTTTGCTGATGGCCTTGTAGTCTGGTTCATACGTGGTGAGGTTGAGCTTCATGCAGGCGTTGAGGCTTCCATCAGTTAAACGTGAGCGTAGGTTGGTCTTAATGTTCCTCATATGCGAGAAAGACTGTTCACATGCATATGTAGAGCCAAACATGGTCAATACGGCAATACTCACACGCTGCATCGTGTGGTATGTCACAGGAAGCTCGTTCCAAGTTTTAAGAATCAGCTGGTCTTCAGGTTGAAGATTTTTAATTTCTGTCCACTTGTGTTCCCTCGCCAGCTCTGCTCGCTGTCGCGCAAGACTTTCCAACTCTCCATTAAGTGACTTGAACTTACTCATCCACATGTCTGATGCCTTCAGGTCAGCAACTTCCAGCTCAAAGTCTCCGATAGAGACCCCGGGGATGCATGTCAGGTCGATTTTGTCCACTGCACACTCATGTGGATGAGTGATGAACTTGAAAAGACCAGTGCGCGCACGAAATTCTCCAAAACGTGCTTTGAATGACTGCAGGAGATTGGACGTAAAGCCAGCTAGCTGCTGGAGATCCAGATGTTGAGTGGAGTCACTTGCTAAGCATGCATCTCTAAATTGTTGCAGTCTTTCAAAGTGCAAAAGACGACCTGTTTCAATGTCCCTGAGAAAGACTTCCAGCTTGCTTTCAAATGCAAACACTGCTTGTTGAAGGGATGAGATTGTATTTCCAATACCTTGCATTTTCACATTGAGCTGGTTCAGATGGCCAGTTAGGTCCACGAGATAGTGAAACTGCAGGAGCCAGTCAGTGTTGTCTAGCTCAGGATGCTTGATGCCTTTCATTTCAAGAAAAGTCCGGATTTCACTCAGGCAAGCTGCAAAACGGCTGAGCACCTTCCCCCTTGACAACCAACGCACGTTGCTGTGTAAAAGCAGACCGGGATAATGATTCCCAACTTCTTCTAACAGAGCTTTAAACTGGCGATCATTTAAAGCTCGGGCAACAATAAAGTTGACCACTCGAATGACCAGCGACATCACCTCACCAAGCTCCTGGCCACACGTCTGAGCGCAAAGCGCCTCCTGGTGCAGGATGCAATGAAAACTTAGGATGGCTCTCTTTTCATGTTCACGGAGAAGCGCTACAAATCCTTTGTTCTTCCCCAACATACAGGGTGCACCATCAGTACAGACAGAAATAAGTTTATCCATCGGTAGTTTTTTTCTTTAGCAAACTCCATGAAAGACGTGAATAAATCCTCTCCTCTTGTTGTCCCTTTCATTGGCAAAACAGCCAAGCTTTCCTCACGCAGTGTGTCACCTGCAGCATACCTGGCAATGATACTGCACTGAGATAGATGGCTAACGTCTGTTGACTCATCTAACGCGAGAGAAAAGTATGTCCCGGCGTTTATGTCCTTAATTTGTGTTTCCTCGACTTGATTTGCCATCATGATGCTACGATCGTGCACAGTTCTTGCTGACAGGGGCATGTCTTTTATTCGTTTGATTATCTCGTCTTTATTTGGGAAGTCATAAAACAGTTCACTGGCCACATCAAGCATGAATGTTTTGGCATACTCGCCATCTGTGAATGACTTTCCATTCCTTACTATTGCCAAAGCCCCCGCAAAGCTAGCGGAATTCCCGTCACCTTGCTTGGTCCACACACGTAGTTGCTGCTGACTCGTCTGCACTCTCCGCTGTAGCTCCTCGCGTGCCCTTTTCCTGCTGGCCCCCGCTGGATATTTCCATGCAAATGAAGCATGGTGCGTATCGAAGTGCCGCTTTATATTTGACCGTTTCATCGATGTAATTTTATCATTGCATATTAGACATACCGCAGATCCTGCTCTCTCCACAAATGCAAATTCCTCTGTGCACGCAGCCTGGAATGCACGGTAACCATCGTCTTTTTTTCTTTTCACCATCTTTTCCATTACAAGGGTTGAAGCGGATAAACTAGTTGGCTATCTGATAAAATTGATTTCTTCACCTTTACAATGACCCGGACATGCTCGCGAGCCATTGGTTCCCGACCCGACCCATGGGTGACCCGTGACCCGTGAAATTTATCTTCAAAACTAATTTCTGTTTACTTTAAAATGACACAGTATTATTAAGAAATATCACAAGTATTTTAAAATCAGTTTCAAACTGATTTTTTTTTTCAACTCAAAATTGTCTGGGAGCCATATGCCGTCACCGGAAGAGCCATATATGGCTCGCGAGCCATAGGTTCCCGACCGCTGTGCTAGTGGCTGGTGTGACAGAGGAAGATGCAGAAGACAGGAAGAAATGGAAACGGATGATCCGCTGTGGTGACCCTTAACGGGAGCAGCCAAAAGTAGTAGTAGTAGTAGTAGTAGTAGTAGTCTTAACCCTTCGTTCTCTGAAGGGAGAACCCCTATTTTTTATGTGTATGTTTTTCCCCCTTTTCACCATTTGTATGAACCAGCCAATACAGTAAAAGCAAAGGAAACAACCATATGAGCCTGGTTTATTCATTAATTCATTTATCATCAGCCGCTTCTCTGGGGTCGGGTCACGGTGGCAGAAAGCTAAGTAGGGCACTCCAGATGTCCCTCTCCCCAGCAACGCCCTCCAGCTCCTCCTGGGGGATCCCAAGGCATTCTCAGGACAGATTGGACATGTAGTCCCTCCAGCGAGTTCTGGCTCTACCCCGAGGTCTCCTCCCAGTTGGCCATGCCTGGTAAACCTCCAAAGGAAGGCGCCCAGGAGGTATACTAATCAGATGCCCGAACCACCTCAACTGACTCCTTTCGATGCAAAGGAGCAGCAGCAGCTCTATTCCAAGCTCCCTCCGGAAGTCTGAGCTCCTCATCCTGTCTCTAAGGCTGAGCCCAGACACCTTACGGAGGAAACTAATTTCAGCCGCTTGTATCCGCGATCTCACCCTTTCAGTCACTACTGAAAGCTCATGACCATAGGTGAGGGTTGGAACAAATATTGACAGGGAAATTGAGGGCTTTGCCTTCTGGCTCAAATCTTTCTTCACCACAACGGTCCGGTACAACGTCCGCATTACTACTGATGCTGCACCAATCCACCTGTCAATCTTCTGTGCCATCCTACCCTCACTCGTGAACAAGACACCGAGATACTTCACTTGAGATACTTCAACTCCTTCACTTGAGGCAACAACTCATCCCCAACCCGGAAAGAGCAATCCACCATTTTTTGGTAGAGAACCATGGCCTCAGACTTGGAGGTGCTGACTCTCATCCCAGCCATTTCACATTCAGCTGCAAACCACCCCAGTGCATGCTGGAGGTCACGTTCTGATGAAGCCAACAAAACCACATCATCTGCGACGAGCAGAGATGCAATTCTGAGGTTCCCAAAACTTCTCACCTTGGCTGCACCTTGAGATCCTGTCCATGAAAATCACAAACAGAATCGGAGACAAGGTACAACCTTGGTGGAGTCAGACATGCACCGAAAATGTGTTTGACTTTGTGCCAAGAATGTGGACACAGCTCTCACTTTGGTTATACAAGGACTGGATGGCTTGTAGCAACTGCCCTGGTACCCCATACTCCCTGGTACCCCCCAGAGAGTGCCCCGGGGTACATGGTCATAAGCCTTCTCCAAGTCCACAAAACACATGTAGACTGGCTGGTCAAACTCCCATGCCCGCCTGAGCACTTCCGCAAGAGTAAAGAGTTGGTCCATTGTTCCACGGCCAGGATGGAATCTGCATTGTTCCTCCTGGATCCGAGGTTCGACAATCGGTCGGAGCCTGCTTTCGAGCACCCTAGAGTAGACTTTCCCAGGGAGGCTGAGCAATGTGATGCCCCGATAATTGGAGCACACCATCCGGTCCCCCTTTTTGAATATGGGAACCACCACCCAAGTCTGCCACTTCACAGGTACTGTCCCCAACCTCCACGCGACACTGAAGAGGCATGTCAACCAAGATAGCCCAACAATGTCCAGCGCCGTCAGCATCACCCGGCGCCTTGCCACCGAGGAGCCTTTTAACTACCTCAGAGACCTCTGCCAGAGATATGGGTAGGGCTTCCCCTGAGTCTTCAGACTCTACCTCCTTCACTGAGGACGTGTTAGTCAGGTTCAGGAGCTCCTCAAAGTGTTCTTTCCACCGCTCAACAACATCTCCAGTCCGGGTCAACAGTTCCCCTCCCCGGCTGAACACAGCCTGAGTCAAGCCCTGCTTCCCCTTCCTGAGACGCCAGATGGCTTGCCAGAACTACCTTGAGGCCAACCGAAAGTCCTCCTCCATAGCCTCGTCAAAGTCCTCCCACATCCGAGTTTTTGCTTCCGCGACTGCTGAAGCGGCAGCCCTTCTGGCCTCCCAGTACCTGTCTGCTGCTTCAGGAGACCCTGGGCCAAACAAGTCTGAAAGGCCTCCTTCTTCAGCCTGACAGCTTACCTCACCGCTAGTACACCAGCGGGTTCTTAGGTAGTATAGTTCTGCCGGGGGACTTCAATGCTCACGTGGGCAATGATGCATGACGTCACGGCTATTTACGAGCGCTCTTACGCGCGGTCACGTTGTGTCTCAGGAACGATGAGCTTTGCTAGTGTAAACTACAAAAGACTCACTGGCTGGTTGGCTGGGGGGTTGGTCCCTTTAGCCGAGCGGTCAGCGATGTCGCCTTGTGGTGCAGTGCACCTCGGACCGAATCCCGTAGCGGGCATTGATTGAGCTACGTTACCTCTGTGGCAGCAGTGGGATCCGGAAGTGCCCGGAAGCGTACAGATCCTCATCAAGTAGCTAAAGAGCGAGGAATGATACAGCGGGAGGTCGCATTTCCAGACGGTGACGACTGAAACTACAGGAGACTCACTGGCCGGTCGGCCCCTTTAGCCGAGCGGTCAGCGATGTCGCCTTGTGACGCAATGCATGTCGGCTCGAATCCCCTAGCGGGCATTGATTGAACTACGTTACCTCTGTGGCAGCAGTGGGATCCGGAAGTGCCCGGAAGCGTACAGATCCTCATCAAGTAGCTAAAGAGCGAGGAATGATACAGCGGGAGGTCGCATTTCCAGACGGTGACGACTGAAACTACAGGAGACTCACTGGCCGGTCGGCCCCTTTAGCCGAGCGGTCAGCGATGTCGCCTTGTGACGCAATGCATGTTGGCTCGAATCCCCTAGCGGGCATTGATTGAACTACGTTACACTAGGTTAAACAAACGCTGTTCGGAAGAATTAACCACGACGTTAGCTATAATAGCGTTTAAAACGATCTTACTTTTTGGAACATTATCTTCATTGTTGGTTGGTGTGCCGTTTGTATAAATTCATCCATGGTATGAAGTCCCAAGTAAGTCCCGTAGCAGTCTTATTATGCATCCATGAAGTCCGCTATTCATGAACGCGCAGCGCCGGATCATGAACGCGGTTCACTCGTTCTCATAGCCTGGAGGCATGATGGGAGTAACACTACTGCGCATGTGGGCCGCATGTACCCGGAAGTAACCCGGAAACTTTTCGGTGTATGCGCCATGCGAGCTGATAGGAATGAACAGGCGCCATTTTAGATTCGGCATCCTCTACTAATAATACAGCCATGTTTTTTGTTTTTCAATTACAAAAGATTAAAAGATACATTTATACACAAAAATACATATATAAACAGATACAATTCCAAACACTTGCCAGGGGGAGGGAACGCTTATTATAAAGATGCCACAAATATTAACTCAATAGTATGAGACCACAGATGAGTACAGATGTAGTTTTCACTCCTTTCACGTTGGTAGATGACCTAGTAGTAGCAAAATAATGTTCAAGGTCGTTTTTGAATGGGGTGAAAGAAAGTTTAGAATTTCTAAATTTACATTTGTGAATATGAAATTTGGCAGGTAAAAATATGAGACTTACAATAAAAAAGGTCAGCTTTCTCCTTCTTAAAATCAAAGAAGCCAAGAAGTACATTTTCAACGGTAAAGGAAAGATCGGCAATAAAACATCCGGGGTTTCTCTCCGCAGCAGAAGGATCAAGCTGCTACTCCTATAATGACGTCACTGGAAGTTCCTTAGAAGCAATTTTTTGTTATGTTCCCCGTCAAAGGTCCAGGGAATGAGGGGAAATAAAGAAAATAGAAGTGTCCCGGGGGAATAAGAAAGGTGGGAGGCGGAACCAGGTGTAAAAACAAACATTTATTGACAGAACTAACCCTGTGCTGTTCCCAACACAGAATATTAACCAGTGTGGGTTGGTTGGTTTTGAATGTGCACATTCAAATGTGATTGGTGCTGAATGAGGTGGAGGTCAGCTATTGGTTGTTCCTGAAAAGTATATACGGCAGAATCGCCACCAGGGCGCTCTCTTGGTACTCCGCTCTACTCGGGATAGCGAGGTTGTTACAGCGTAATAATAAATATACTGTGGCAGGATGAGGAAAAAACACAGGAGACGAAGGCGAGTTTGCTGTTTATTCCTCAGCTCCAAAACCAAAACTAAAGCAGGAACAACCCTGCACCAGCAAGCCCGGGAACGTAAACCACGCCCCCAGCTCACAGTCCTGCTGGGTGAGAGGCATAGCCCCTAGTGTCCGCCACACAGCCCCCCCCCCCCCCCCGAACACCCAGAAGGGACTCCTGGATAGAAGATTAGTGTCTCACTGGAGGCTTAAGCAGCCTGCCATAACGGCTGCGCCGTCCCTCAGCCGAAACAGTAGGTGAAACACTGTCCAAAGTCGGCTGAGAAGCAGAACGCTGAACCCGTGAAGACACTGCCGGGGTCCTGGAAGGAGGACGACCCCGACGGGGAACCTGGGCCGGAAACACAACTTCGCCTGCCACCCTGTGCGCCGGTTTAAGCCTATCAAGCGTGACACGCTCCCTACGCCCACCCATATCCAGCACAAAACCCTTAGGACCCGTCTCAAGAACCCGGATGGGCCATCGTATGGGGGTTGGAGGGGCGAGCGGTGAGCATCATGCCGTACAAAAACAAAACGAGCCGACATGAGCTCCGCAGGCACGAACGACCGCGGAAAACAATGGTGAACGGGGCCTGGAACTCGAGTGCTGTCGGACAAAAAAAGGATAAACGGCCGGACGGGGTCGAGGAGCGGAACTCCCAGGCAAAAATTCCCCAGGGACGCGGAGCGGCTGACCGAGCACCAGCTCAGCGGGCGAAGCGTCGAGGTCCTCCTTAGGAGCCGAACGCAACCCGAGCATAACCCAAGGTAAACGATCTACCCAGTTACCATCCGAGAGCGCAGCGCGCAGCGCTGCCTTGAGCGACCGGTGAAAACGTTCACACAACCCGTTAGCCTGAGGGGGATACGCGGTAGTGCGGTGTACCTGCACACCCAAGGATCGCGCAAGCGCCGACCAGAGCTCTGACACGAACTGGGGGCCCCTGTCTGAGGTGATATCTGACGGAGCGCCGAAACGGGCGACCCAGGAGGAAAGAAAAGCGCGTGCAACATCCGAGGATGTTGTGGAGGACAGAGGGACAGCCTCTGGCCACCTGGTGGTCCGATCCACCATTGTGAGCAGGTGCGTAAAACCCTGTGAAGAAGGTAGAGGGCCCACCAGGTCCACATGCACGTGGTCGAAACGTCTGGCCGGGATCGGAAACGGTTCGAGGGGCGACTTAGTGTGCTGGTGGACCTTAGCGCGCTGGCACGCTACTCATGCAGCGGCCCACCCCTTTACGTCCTTGCGGATCCCAGGCCAGACGAACTTGGAACCGACCAACTTCACCGACGCCCGAACTCCAGGGTGCGAGAGGGAGTGAATCGAATCGAAAACTCGACGGCGCCAGGCCACTGGAACAACGGGGCGGGGACGGCCGGTGGAGACATCGCAGAGGAGGGCAGGACTGCCTTCCTGCATCACAGCGTCCTCCAGCTTGAGGCCGGTACGCGTTGACCTAAGGGCAAGGACGTCCGGGTCGCTGGGCTGGTCGGCAGCCATAGCGGAGAAATCCACACCGAGGTGCACAGGACACACAAGCACACGCGACAGACAATCAGCAACAGGGTTGGACTTCCTGGCCACATGCTGAATGTCCGTTGTGAACTCGGAGATTGCCGCTAGGTGGCGCTGCTGACGAGCAGACCACGGCTCAGTCACCTTGGACATGGCGAAAGTCAGCGGTTTATGATCCACATAAGCCGTGAATGGGCGACCCTCCAGCAGGAAGCGGAAATGCCGGGTTGCAAGGTGCAGTGCCAGCAACTCCCAGTCAAAAACGCTGTACTTGCGCTCGCTATCTCGGCTAAAAAATGCGAGTGGCTGCCACGCATTCGCCACACGCTGTTCAACCACAGCCCCCCACGGCTATGTCAGACGCATCGGTCGTTAAAGCTATGGACGCCGTGGGTGTGGGATGGGCGAGGAGGGCAGCGTTAGCCAGGGCGCTCTTAGCTCCGTCAAAGGCCTGGACCCGTTCGGGAGTCCAGTCCACAGGGTCGTTAGCCTTCTTAAGCCGCAGGGCTGCGTAAAGTGGCTGAAAGGAGGTGGGCAGCGCGAGGGAGGAAACGGTTATAGAAATTCACCATGCCCAAGAATTCCTGCAATGCCTTAACAGAGACCGGGCGGGGAAATTCCGCCACCGCTTGCACCTTAGAAGGCAACGAGACCGCGCCTTGCGGCGAAATGCGGTGACCCAAGAAGTCAATCACTGGCAGTCCAAACTGACACTTGGCCGGGTTGACTATCAGGCCGTGTTCGTCCAAACGACGGAAAACCTGTTTCAGGTGCGCCAGGTGCTCTTCAGCTGATGGACTGGCCACTAATATGTCGTCGAGATAAACGAACACGAAAGCAAGGTCACGCAACACCAAGTCCATCAGCCTCTGAAAGGTTTGCGCTGCCCCCTTCAAGCCAAAAGGCATGCGCATGAACTCAAAAAGCCCAAATGGGGTGATCACTGCGGTCTTGGGCACGTCCTCTGCGCGCACGGGAACCTGATGATAGCCGCGCACCAGGTCCACCTTAGAGAAGATAGTGGTACCTGCCAGGCGTATGGAAAAGTCCTGTGTGTGTAGGATGGGATAGCGGTCATTGGCGGTGACGTTGTTCAGGTGGCGAAAGTCGCCGCAAGGCCGCCACGACCCATCCGCCTTGGGCACCATGTGAAGCGGCGAGGCCCACGGGCTGTTGGAACGCCTCACTATACCCAGACGCTCCATGATGGCTAACTCCTCCTTAGCTATAGCCAATTTTACCGCGTCGAGGCGCCGCGCGCGCGCAAAAACTGGCGGTCCCAGAGTAGGAATGAAATGTTCTACCCCGTGTTTAGTAACCGCGGTGGAAAAGGCAGGCGTAGTCGCCGATGGAAAACCCGCCAGCAAACGCTGAAAAACATCCTCTAATGCTAAAAAGTTAGCGTGTGTTAACGCCCGGCTCCCCTTGTCTCGCGCGGAACAGTGGCGAAAGACACAGCATCAATTAAACGGCGGTTTGCAACATCAACCAGCAGATCATTAGCACACAGAAAATCCGCGCCGATAATAGGAACAGTAATGGCGGCCACTACAAAGTCCCACTCAAAATGGCGCCCGTGGAAGCAAACAGTCACCAACCTTGTGCCAAACGTCGCAATGGACGAACCGTTAGCTGCACTTAACTGTGGGCCGCCGCCTTCGGCCGACCTGTCTGTCTTAGCAGGAGGGAGTAGGCTCTTTTGCGAGCCTGAGTCCACCAGAAACCGTCTTCCTGACATCGTGTCCTTAATGAAGAGCAGCTCACTACGTCCGCCAGCGCCCACAGCTGCTACTGAGCGCTGGCCCTGGAGTTTCCCACCGCCTCAAACGTGCACGGAGGGACGCAGCGCCTCGCTTTGCCGCCGAACCGCTGGTGGAAGAAACAGAGGCCGCTCCCGCGCCGTCTCCGGGCAGTTACTCCAGCCACCAGCGCCGGGTCCGCGTCCTCCGACGCCGGCTGCAGAGGCTCAGATGCCACAATCTGCACAGAGAACCGTCTGGTAGCCAGCAGGACCCGATCGGCCTCCTCAGCCAAACCTTGGCCGTCACCAGCGGCCAGACACGGGGAGTTAGCCAAAGCCGCGCGCACAGGAGACGGGAGCTGGCGCATGAAAATGTGCGGGAAAAGGAACCCACCTTCGTCCGAGCCTAGCAGCGACAGCATATTGTCCATGAGATCCACAGCCGTCCCGTCGCCCAAACCGGATAGGGAAAGGATTCTATCTGCCCTCTCTGCGGCAGATAGGCTGTACCTCCGGAGCAGAAGATGTTTGAGGGCCACGTATTTATCGTGTTGCGGAGGGGCGCGCAACAGCTGCATGGCCCGGCGTGTGGACTGCTGGTCCAGCGCAGCGACGACCAAATAGTATCTGGAGTCGTCCGCGGAGATTCCACGCAGGTGGAACAGCGCCTCGACATGCTGGAACCACGAAGCCGGGTCGCTCTGCCAATACTCTGGGAGTTTCACAGCCGCGGCGAGAACGGCCGGCTGTGAGAGTTGGGGCGGCGTGGCCGAAGTGGATTCACACTCATCTTCTGCTCCAAACATGTTCAATTCGGGGTCACCAATGTGGCAGGATGAGGAAAAAACACAGGAGACGAAGGCGAGTTTGCTGTTTATTCCTCAGCTCCAAAACCAAAACTAAAGCAGGAACAACCCTGCACCAGCAAGCCCGGGAACGTAAACCACGCCCCCAGCTCACAGTCCTGATGGGTGAGAGGCATAGCCCCTAGTGTCCGCCACAATACTACGTTACTGTCATACGTCTGCCGTGTGCACTTTCCAGTTATCTACTTAAACAGTTTAGAACAGTATTTGTGTTTCATACACGACAGTTTGGCGAAGAGGATGGGATGTTTAAGTTGGAAGTCACAGAGTTAGCATGTCAAGCAGCTCCAGCGAGGCAGAAGTAAACGACGAACAACCAGAGAGAGACGTTCGGTGAGTGAAAGGACCGTCGAACAGAAGATGGCATTCGGTAAGCCAGAAGATTTCCACTTCGAGGAAAGTGAGGAAAGTTTTGATAGTTATCGCCAGCGGTTAGAGCAGTACTTCGCAGCAAATGGATTGGACACTCGAGATGAGAAAACCAAAGCGGTATTTCTTACGGTGGTAGGAAAAAGGGCACATAGCTTGCTGATGGGTTTGTGTGCGCCAGATAAGCCATCGGGTAAAACATATGAAGTACTGGTGGGAATGCTAGAAAAGCACTACATCCCGAAAACCAACCTTATTGCCGAGAGATGCAAGTTTCACGGAAGAAACCAAAAGGAAAACGAAACAATAAGTGAGTACATTGCAAGTTTGAGAAAGTTAGCAGCCACATGCAAATTTGGAACATTTTTAGATGAAGCACTGCGTGATAGGTTTGTCTGTGGAGTTAAGAGCAGTGAGCCAAGAGATCGGTTACTCAATGCTGCTCACACAAAAGACCTAACGTTACAGCTCGCAGTTGAAATGGCGCTTTCTTTTGAGGTAACAAAAGGCAACAGTGCGCAACAGTTTGCACAGAAAGGCTATAAAGCTAATGTGGTAGAAAAGAAGGCTAACCTAAAGCATGGAGAGGCTACGGTAAAGTCTACAGCTAATGGAAAGCCCTGCTATCGCTGCAATGGAAAAGGCCACAGACCGGATGAATGCAGGTTCAAGGACGCAGAGTGTCACCAGTGCAAGAAAAAGGGACACATCGCAAAAGCATGCCGTTCACCTAAAGAAGGAAGCTATGGCAAGGCATCGAAAGGGACCAGGCATTTGGAATGTTGCCATGCTCTCAAGCACGTGGACCAGAGCAACGCTCACAGTCTTCGGGCAGATGGAGATCCTATCCAGCCTCAGCTCTGCAGTGCCAGAGACACTGGACAATGTACAGTGTCAATGTACAGAACATTGATACTGGTCAGACATTGGACAGTGGAGGGGCCGAACTTTTTGCAATGGACACGGGTAAAGGTGACATTGTGAAACCCTACTATGTGTATGTCAGTGAAAATGGTACAAGGGTGAAAATGGAGGTAGACACTGGCGCAGCCGTGTCAGTGATATCTGAAACTCTACTTAAACGCAGGTTTAAAGATGTGAAACTTAGTCCTGCAAATTGTGTGCTGAAAACCTACAGTGAGGAATCATTGCCGTTGATAGGAAAATTCGCAGCAAAGGTGAAATGCAAGGAACGCTCAGAAAAGCTAGAACTACTAGTTGTGAAAGGAAGAGGTCCTGCATTAATGGGCAGA
Organism: Lampris incognitus; assembly: GCF_029633865.1. NCBI lineage: Eukaryota > Metazoa > Chordata > Actinopteri > Lampriformes > Lampridae > Lampris > Lampris incognitus. The sequence goes on along the minus strand of NC_079217.1, from coordinate 23,977,230 downwards.
GACTGGATAAGTCAATTAAATCTAGACTGGTCAAGAGTCAACAGAGTGGCTCCTGATACAGTGGATGATGTGTGTGCCAGACATGCATCAGTGTTTAAACCTGAGCTAGGCAAGTTAAAAGGTATTGAAGCCAGACTACATGTAGTTCCAGATGCAGTGCCCAAGTTCTGTAAGCCTAGAAACGTGCCTTATGCATTAAGAGAAGCCATAGAGAGAGAACTGGCAAAATTGGAAGCTGAAGGTGTCATCTCACCCATTAATTACAGTGAGTGGGCAGCTCCAATAGTTTGTGTGCCTAAAATGGATGACAGTGTGAGAATATGTGGAGACTACAAGGTCACCATCAATCCATGGTTGAACGTGGAACAGTATCCACTACCCAAAACCCAAGATTTATTTGCTAAACTAGCAGGAGGTCAGCAGTTTACCAAATTAGACTTGTCGCAGGCTTATCAGCAAGTTCTGTTAGAGGACAATTCAAGACATTACCTAACTATCAACACACACAGAGGGTTGTATCACTACAATAGGTTACCCTACGGTGTTGCTAGCGCCCCTGCTATTTTTCAAAAGATTATGGATCAGGTTCTTCAGGGCATGGAAGGGGTCATCTGTTATTTAGATGACATCTTAATTACTGGAAAAGATACAGAAAGGCACCTGACTAACTTGGAAGAGTTGCTTAGTAGACTTGAAACGTACAATCTCAGGGTTAAAAGACAGAAGTGTGCATTCATGCAGAACAGCGTTTCATACTTAGGGCATGTCATTGATGCCATGGGCATACATCCAATGAAGGAAAAGACAGATGCTATTCAGAGGGCTCCAGTTCCGAAAAATGTAACTGAACTCAGGTCATTCTTAGCTCTGTTAAACTACTATGGAAAGTTTATCCCTAATCTATCTACTCTGATTCATCCAATGACAGCATTGCTGTATAAAGATGCAACCTGGGAATGGTCAGAAAAATGTCAAAGTGCATTTGATAGTGCAAAGAAGTCTCTTCAGTCAAATAAATTGTTAGTACATTTTGATGCAGAGTTACATATCATACTAGCATGTGATGCTTCTCCTTATGGAGTTGGTGCTGTAATCAGCCACAAAATGAAAGATGGAAGTGAGAGACCCATCGCATTTGCATCCAGAATGTTAACTAAAACAGAACAGAATTACTCTCAACTGGAAAAAGAGGCACTGGGTCTTGTTTTTGTAGTTATGAAATTCCATGAGTATCTTTATGGAAGGAAATTCTTGTTATTGACAGACCACAAGCCACTGTTGAAAATTCTGGGGCCTAAAACAGGTGTGCCAACACTGGCCGCCGCTAGATTACAAAGGTGGGCTCTAATTTTGGCAGCGTATACATACGAAATCCAATACAAGAAGTCAGAGCAGCATAGCAATGCTGATGCTTTATCAAGATTACCTGTGAAGCCTGATGTAGATGTGGTGTCAAACCCAATTTACAGAGTGTCTTACCTGGTAGACTTACCTCTTACTGCTAGAGAAATAGCCAAAGAAACAGACAGAGATCCTGTGTTAAGAGTGGTTAAACAGTTGTTGTTAACTGGATGGCCTAAACATGTACAGGATGAGTCACTGAAGCCTTATTTTCAGAGAAAATTAGAGCTTAGCATTGAGGATGATTGTTTATTATGGGGTTACCGTGTGGTAGTGCCTGATAAACTAAGAGACAGGCTATTGTCGGAATTACATGAGCACCACTGGGGAATAGTTAAAATGAAGTCCCTCGTCAGAAGTTTATTCTGGTGGCCTACATTAGATGACAGTATTGAACGTGAAGTGAATCAGTGTACTATTTGTCAGCAGCAGTGTAGTATGCCTGCTACCGCACCGATACATACATGGAAATGGTCTTCGAGTCCATGGGACTCCTGATAGACTGAACTTGTGACTGACATGCAGATTGGTTATTGAAAAAAAAGAAAAGAAATCTGTAATGTAATGTATGGTCACTGTTGAAGAAATACTGTACATGGTTATGAGCTTAAGAGCAAAAAGGATATGTTAGAATCCTAGAAAAAAAATGAAGTTTGAATTTACAGGGGAGGAGCTGTGGTGTTCCCAACACAGAATATTAACCAGTGTGGGTTGGTTGGTTTTGAATGTGCACATTCAAATGTGATTGGTGCTGAATGAGGTGGAGGTCAGCTATTGGTTGTTCCTGAAGAGTATATAAGGCAGAATCGCCACCAGGGCGCTCTCTTGGTACTCCGCTCTATTCGGGATAGCTAGGTTGTTACAGCGTAATAATAAATATACTACGTTACTGTCATAAGTCTGCCGTGTGCACTTTCCAGTTATCTACTTGGACAGTTTAGAACAGTATTTGTGTTTCATACACGACAAACCCTATATACAATAAGAAAAGGCAACTGAAGATGCTGGCCCCTAACTATCCAGGCTTAGATAACAAAACAACCTCAAAGAAACAAGAACACTAACATAGGTTTCACCCTCCTTCTCAAGGAGTATAGAGTACTGACACAAGCGCTTGCGCTCTGGTTGACAACAACGGCCCACTGGCCATCTCACTCTTTGGCTGTCAACAATGATCCACTGGCACTGTTGTGTCTCTCTCTCCAAGGTATATACCCAGCTGATGAGGAATTGGGGTCACCTGGGCTCAATCAGCAATTCCACAGGAGGCGGGGCATTACCTGGAGAGGGAAAATTACAGACACGCGGCACTAGGGCCGTAACACCCCCTCCCATAAGTACAAACCCTAGGTTTGTAGGTACGAGAGGGTAATCACATACACAACACACGGCATTTGGGCCGTAACACCCCCTCTTATAAATACAAACCCTAGGTTTGTACCTATGGGAGGGGGTGTTACGGTCTGTAATTTTCCCTCTCCAGGTAATGCCCCGCCTCCTGTGGAACTGCCGATTGAGCCCAGGTGACCCCAATTCCTTATGCAATTTGAAGCAATTTTTCAGAGGTGACGGAAGCTAAAGTTTTCTGGTGTAATTGGTACTATCATTGAGCGAATTGTGTGTGTGTGTGTGTGTGTGTGTGTGTGTGTGTGTGTGTGTGTGTGTGTGTGTGTTTCTTGTGCGCATGTGTGCTTGCATTAAAGTTTACAAAAGTATTGATTCTGAATTTTTATAATACCATTACCTCCTGTGTGTCACACATGTGATAATGGGGTATTGTGCAGTTTGCATGCAAGGTCATTAGAATTGGTTTCTCAAAATGGTTTAGAAAGCCTGTAGCGTGTTTACACACACACACACACACACACACACACACACACACACACACACACACACACACACACACACATACTCCCGTCGGTGAATGCTGTTTTCTGTTTTCATTAGGAGAGTTTGTTCATGGGGGGCACGATGGCGCAGTTGTTCAGATGTTCGCGGTCGCCTCACAGCAAGAAGGTTCTTGGTTCGAGCCCTGGGGATACCCGGGGTTAAAGTGGGTGAGCATTTAGGCTGGGCTATCTCATAGCCCCCTAGGCCAGATTATACCCCCCACACTCAGACCCCGTGGTTAAAGTGGGCTAGCCTGTTTTATACCCCGGGTATATTCTGTGCTATTCCAGTATATACCCCTGGGTATTATTTAGGCTAGGCTACTTCATACATAAAATAATCAAGGATACAGTATTCAATTTTGATTTTATTTCACATGCTGATGACACAACCTTATAAACTACCATACAACAGCTAGTGCCAACCATCTGCAACTGTGGTGAATCTTGAATAAAATGGAGGCTATAGAATAAAATAAATAATAAAATAAAATAAAAAGGCTATATTAGTGAATAATACTAATCAATAAAGGGTGCCAGAGCCCCTTTGTTCTCTCTCTTATGCTCTTGCCATTGTAACCTATGTTTGGACCAGGTACAAGCAGTTTCTTGTCTGTACCCTGCAAATACTCTGCTGTGAAACTTCTTGCTACTTGAAAGTCTGTGACCGTTAGTTGTACACTGAGGAAGAAACCATCTTCTGAGCATGAAGAACTTTGAACTGAAATAGCTACAAGCTCTCAGGTTTCTGAACCAATCTAGACTGCTTGACATAAATGCAGGGCTAAGTTCTCTGAACGCTGAATGCCACCAAATGCTAACAAGCATTCAAACAGTCTGAAACTAACCTGATTGCACCACCCTCCGGCTTCAACGAGAACCCACTGGAGGGTGGCCCCTGCTTCCAAACCAAGTGTTCCAACGTCATCCACGTGTCTCTTCCACGCTCCCGAGCCAGCACAACACATCCAAACATAAGGTTGCTTTGCAAACTAATCAAGTGCAGACTTCAGTGAATAATGAGCTAACAAGACATAAACACTGGTTACAACATTGAAGTGCTCTGACACACTCTCAAGATAAACCACATGATTTGTCAAGCTCTGGAGACTAAAGCTGGCAGGATATGTTAGCGACTGCATTGACTGGCCAACCTTGGTAGTATATACTGCAACGTCACATCCCAACAAACTGGCTGTGGCCATGACGTCGGCATCAGTCGCCCATACTCCATCCTGTGATATTCCAGAGACAGTCACATAGTCATTAATGTTCTGGTTCTGGTTCTGGTTCAGGTAGTGTTGAAGCTTCGTATTGATGTCAGTGTGGAGGTGTACTACATACATGTAAACTTTCAAATCTTTATCACCTTCCTAGCCCATTAGCTTTTGGCTAACTAGCAACTGTTTTTGGCCCTTTTAGCTAAGCTAATAAATATTTTAGCTTAAAAACATCAGAAATGACAGCAAAAACTTCCTTTTCAACACATACACTCACCGGACACTTTTATTAGGCACACCTGTCCAACTGCTCGTTAACGCAAATTTCTAATCAACCAATCACATGGCAGCAACTCAATGCATTTAGGCATGTAGACATGGTCAAGACGATCTGCTGCAGTTCAAACCGAGCATCAGAATGGGGAAGAAAGGTGATTTAAGTGACTTTGAACGTGACATGGTTGTTGGTGCCAGACGGGCTGGTCTGAGTATTTCAGAAACTGCTGATCTACTGGGATTTTCACGCACAACCATCTCTAGGGTTTACAGAGAATGGTCCAAAAAAGAGAAAATATCCAGTGAGCGGCAGTTCTGTGGGCGAGAATGCCTTGTTGATGCCAGAGGTCAGAGGAGAATGGCCAGACTGGTTCGAGCTGATAGAAAGGCAACAGTAACTCAAATAACCACTCATTACAACCGAGGTATGCAGAAGAGCATCTCTGAACGCACAACACGTCGAACCTTGAGGCAGATGGGCTACAGCAGCAGAAGACCACACCGGGTGCTACTCCTGTCAGCTAAGAACAGGAAACTGAGGCTACAATTCGCACAGGCTCACCAAAATTGGACAATAGAAGATTGGAAAAACGTTGCCTGGTCTGATGAGTCTCGATTTCTGCTGCGACATTCGGATGGTAGGGTCAGAATTTGGCGTCAACAACATGAAAGCATGGATCCATCCTGCCTTGTATCAACGGTTCAGGCTGGTGGTGGTGGTGTAATGGTGTGGGGGATATTTTCTTGGCACACTTTGGGCCCCTTAGTACCAATCGAGCATCGCGTCAACGCCACAGCCTACCTGAGTATTGTTGCTGACCATGTCCATCCCTTTATGACCACAGTGTTCCCATCTTCTGATGGCTACTTCCAGCAGGATAACGTGCCATGTCATAAAGCTCGAATCATCTCAGACTGGTTTCTTGAACATGACAATGAGTTCACTGTACTCAAATGGCCTCCACAGTCACCAGATCTCAATCCAATAGAGCACCTTTGGGATGTGGTGGACCGGGAGATTCGCATCATGGATGTGCAGCCGACAAATCTGCAGCAATTGCGTGATGCTATCATGTCAATATGGACCAAACTCTCTGAGGAATGTTTCCAGTACCTTGTTGAATCTATGCCACGAAGGATTAAGGCAGTTCTGAAGGCAAAAGGGGGTCCAACCCGGTACTAGCAAGACGTACCTAATAAAGTGGCCAGTGAGTGTATATGTTCACTAGGAACCTTCCTAACCTTGATCTACCAATCTGAAGGACATTTGTATGTGTTAACATAGTTTGATCGATAAGTGATCAAGAGATCGAGAGGGATGTCTACTCACCATTCTTGCTAAAATTACTAGAGGGGTGTACTCTGGCCTATACCAAAATATAGCTCGTGGTATAAACCAACCTAGGCTATTGTATGCTCCGGAGTATATTTTAGGCTAGGCCAGACTATACCCGTGTATAGTTGGGTGGGCGGGTTAATCTGACCTGCTACATCGGGTTGTCCTCTGTGTGGATTTTGCATGTTCTCCCTGTGTCTGCGTTGGTTTCCACTGGGTGCTCCGGTTTCCTCCCACAGTCCAAAGACATGTAGGTCAGGTGAATCGGCCATACTGAATTGCCCCTAGGTGTTTGTGTGTGTGTGTGTGTGTGTGTGTGTGTGTGTGTGTGTGTGTGTGTGTGTGTGTGTGTGTGTGTGTGTGTGTGTGTGTGTGTGTGATGGCGTGGCAGCCTGTCCAGGGTGTCTCCCTGCCTGCCTGCCCAATGACTGCTGGGGTATGCTCCAGCATCCCCGTGTCCCTGAGTGCAGGATAAGCAGTTTGAATAATGGATGGATGGGTGGCGTTTGTTCATTGAAAATGGCTTTTGTATTTTGTTTTGAGATTTTTACTAGTATATTATCACGGTTAAACCTTTTGGTATCGAGTGTACTTTGATTGCTTTAATTTGTCCTTGTGCAGGGTTGTGAATTTCTGTGTGCATTTGACTATGTGCCTGCATTTAGGTTTGTGTGTCTAAACCTTTTTGTGCATGTATTTTGTGTATGTGTGTGCATGTGCGTATGCATCCTTCTGAAAGAGACAGAAAGAGACAGAGAGAGACAGAGAGAGAGAGAGTGCACTTAACACGTGAAAGTAGGTCAAGGTTACGTAGCATCCATTGGGAGCCCAGAGAAATGCCTGTACGAAAAGGAGAACATGCATATAGACTCTACCCGATAATTATATAAGCGAACTTAATCTTCAGGTCTTGTACGGCAGATTCAATACCAGGTGATTAGATGGAGCCAAGGCGGCTGTACCTGCCCACGGCAAAGTGGCGTTGTTTGCGTGTATGTGTCAAATGCTGTATTTAAAAGTGCATACAGTCCAAATTTAAGTGACATGAATGTGCTGGACCACTGTAGCTGACTAATACGGATCTTTTCTTGCTCTATTTCTTTCTTTGGTTCCCTCTCGCTGTCCTTTCTAATTCTCAATTTCAACAGTTGCCATGGAAACTGTTTTGCTCTTCCTCTCTTCCCTCCTGGTTTGTGTGTCTGGTAAGTCCCCCCCGCCCCTCCCCCCGTACCTACCAAACAACACACGCGCGCGCACACACGCACACACGCACACACACACGTGCACACATTAATGTTCCATAGGGAGGCAGTGTAGGGGGCAGATTGCGGCATTATGTGAGAAGACATTTGGTGGGGGTTTCTGCCTGAGCATCAATTACTGATGTAAGGCCTCCTGTGTCATTCTGGACAGAATAATGTGGTATGGCAAGTTTTTTTTGTTGTTTTTTTGTGGATTTGTCTGTTTATATAATTAAATATGAGAAATATACACCCACACATCATCATCATCATCATCATCATAGTCAGAAACAGATACAAACGTGCATGCACGCAAACATGAACACATTCGTAAAAACGCAAAGAGGTTCGTTGATAAGATTGTTGACAGCTGATGACACCTGTGGGCGAAGCAGAGTGACGAGCGAAAAGAGCGTGCTAGTAAGCGTGTTGGGCTAAGCTGTGGTGCCTGCAGAATACTTATTGCCTCTCTCCGAGAGCACACAAGAATGGAGAAAACACCTTTTGTCCTCATACTGCCCCTCCGCTGCCCAAGCACACACGCACACAAACCACCGTTCCATTCAGATACAGAGCGAATTCTCGGCAAATTTTTGAAAAGTAAAAAAATAAAGCTAAATGCAAGTCGGTGTGTGCTGCCGTTAGCTGGTTTTAAGCTGGTTAGCCATCTCCCTCCGCACAAGATTAAGTTATCCAAATAATCCTGACTCAATTAGGCGATAAAATGATTACATGGCGTTTCAATACCACAATACGTGACACAAATCTAATCTAGAAATCAAGCACTCAACAATCACCATTTGCCAATATTTAAATGGGAACAGGCAGATGAATGAAATGTAAAGATATCATCTGAGTAGGGCGTTCGGGTATAGCATAGCGGTCTATTCCGTTGCCTACCAACACGGGGATCGCTGGTTCGAATCCCCGTGTTACCTCCGGTTTGGTCGGGCATCCCTACAGGCACAATTGGCCGTGTCTGCGGGTGTGGAACCGTATGTGGGGTATGTCCTGGTCACTGCAATAGCGCCTCCTCTGGTCGATCGGGGTGTCTGTTCGGGGGCGGGGGACTTGGGGAAATAGCGTGATCCTCCCACGCGCCACGTCCCCTTGGTGAAACTCCTCACTGTCAGGTGAGGCGACTCCACATGTAATGGAGGAGACATGTGGTAGTCTGCAGCCCTTCCCGGATCAGCAGAGGGGGTGGAGCAGCAACCGGGACAGCTCAGAGAGTGGGGTGATTGGCCAGGTACAAATTGGGGAGAAAAAGTGTGGGGGGGGTATCATCTGAGTTAATGAATGCACAGTGTGTACTGGCATGGGGCTGCAGGTGCCTATAATATGGAATAATAGCGAAGGCCAGCAGAAGGTAAAGGGAAAAGGATTAATATGATGCACAACACGTATTCGATATGTCAGGCATCGTCTGATCTCAGCCATGGAAATATAACACGGGATGTTGAGGGTTGAGGAAATCATTTCATAATGAGATGCTTGGTTATTTCTCTTTCTTCTTCCTTTAATCATATCCCTCTCTCCTCTACCCCCTATACTTCCTACACTCTTGTCTCAAACCCATTTCTTAACCCCACCCTCCATCTCTCAGCTGTAGCAGACCCCAGCACACAGGGTGAGTACCTTCTTCCTTTGCCTCAGACAGATCGGTTGATTTTCAGAGTAGATCAGAGAAGATCTCTCAGCAGTGAACACGGACGGTTACTTGACCTGCACCGAGGACAAAGCAGACTCGGCTGTGACTGCAAAGGAAACAGATTTGTACAGAGTGAGACATGGACATGGAAGTAGTGGTCGAGGAAGCGGTAGTGCAGATGAGTAGTTTAACAAACATGAAAGCGGATAGAGTATAAAACGTACTTACACATGTCCTACGCTGTAGCCACGTGGAGCATATTTTAGATTTCGACTCGGTACGGTGTCAGCGTTTTAAGTTTGCGCTGAGGAGTGCTGACCTCATGGAAACTGATGACAATCGTTTGTAGTTGAGGTAATTTAGCTTTTTTGATTCTAACTGCACACTTTCTACAATTTGTTCGTAGATGGCAAAGAGGAAATTGTGGATCCATTCGTCTATGGTAAGTATGGGAAAAGAAAATCTGTGTATTTTCTGCCAACATGGGATGCTGGGTTGCAACATTACACCAACAACATGACACCACCAGTCAGCAGCTCAGTGATGATAGTTCATCCTCTGTTTTCTCTCCTGTGTGTCATTCCCCTCTCGACCCCTTCTTAAGACTATGAGAGTCTGAGGATCGGAGGTCTGGCGTTTGCTGTGGTGCTTTTCACACTAGGGATTCTTCTCATCCTCAGTGAGTTCACATGAGTGTGTATGTGTGTATGTGTGCAGATTTATATGTGGGTGTATTGGGGGATGTGGGTGAGTGCTTGTGTACTCATTCACATGTGCAACTTCAATGCATGCCGAGTAATTCCATTAAAAAAATAGATGTAAATATTAAATTATTATATTGTTTTCATCCTGTGTTCTTTTCACTGTCTTCTGTGCTTGAGAAATGTCCTGTGAGAGTGATGGGGACAGTGCATCTAATAAGTTCGTACCCTGCTTATTCCCAGGCCGGCGATGCCGCTGCAGTATCAGCCAGAAGCCCAGGTATGTCAGCATCTCTTCTCTCTGATTGGCTGAAGGTTGGGCTGGGTTGGGGGCGGGGCATGTTTTATTTTTATGTTACAGGGTACATCACCCGGATTCCATGACACCCTGTTGATTTTCTCTCCAGGGCCCCCGGAGATGAAGAGGCACAGGAGGAGAACTTGATCGTCTCAAAGGGTGAGAAGCACATTTTAACTTTCTCCTCAGAGGCAGAAAGTTAGAAAAATGTGGGAGGAGGGGTGGGTTTTACTCTCTCTTGGCGCATATGTCAGTGCGTTTGTGTGTGCAGTGTGTATGCTTATTACATTTTTTTTTTAATTTTGAAAGAGACTGACTCCAACCTAACGACTTCCATCCTTGACCTCTTTCAGCTGCGGCAGCTACCAAAGAGACTCCTGCTGAGAACTAAGTCGACTCCAGCAGACTGCATTGCCTTCTTAACATCGCGATCAATCATATATGATATTAGGACCACGGTCGAGACCACTAATTACCATGATGTTGTTACACCAGTGCTGATAAATCATGTGAGAGTGTAGGAGTGTGTTGGTTATAACGATTGACCGGTGATATGACAGGGTAAAGAGGGTAACTGGAAGTCGGGAGGACTTGTGTACATAATGCCCCTCGCTCCCTGAAGATAAACCTCAAGTCTTTCTGTTCCGTGCTCTGTTGTAACCGTGCCAGTCTCCCAGTGCTCTAGTCTGTATAATATCTGTGCCTTCCTGTGACCGTGCGTCGATCTGCAGTATTTTGTAATAGCCAGCAGCACCCTCTAAACAAGACTGTCGTCGAAGACCATCTCCTGAGGAGCATTGTCAATGTTGTGAGGTCCACTATGCATTGTTTTGCACTTGTGTTGCTTGTAGCTCTTAGGATTTGTTACTCTGTCGTTTTGTTCGTCAATTGTCCTTGACAACGTCTGTAACCTTTAGACTGAAACACGTATACACGCATATATCGGTAAGCGTAGTTAACACATAGAGAATACAACTAAATAATCTCACATCTGGGTCACTGCGTAAATGGCTGCTTGCGTTTGCTTGTTACAGGGAAATGAGCTTGTGCACATCCTGTTTGTGTATGAACATGTGCACAGTCATGTTGTGTGCGCGTGTGTTTGCATTCATCTGCCATAGGCCTTATTTAAGACAATCTCAACTGCCGTATTTCACTGACCGAGCACAGGAATGATTCACAGGTAGTCGGTTTTGAGCTCCCTCGCAGCTGTGCTCAGCTAACTGCTGTGGCGGCAGTCGGTCCATGAGCTGTCTCACTGCCTTGTCCTGCACACCTCCATGTCCTGGACTACCCCCCCCCCACACACACACACAGTAACCCCCTCTGTGATTGGTGCAGCTGGAATTAGATGCACGCCAGCAGACTATGATTCGTTTGTTTGTTTCCCTGTGTCCATGAACTAGTGTTAACAAACCCGTCTGTTTCTTTCTCTCAGCTTTCCTTTATTTTTTTTTACATTTTTGAGAAAATCTTTTATCCAAGTGTCCTATTCTGTCGTCATTTTGTCATGCTGAGTTGTTTTCAACGGTCACACACACTCAATACAAATGCATGTGTGGCAAGAAAGTGCATTTGAGTTGGTTGGTGTGCATATGTACATACGTGAGTGAGTTGTGTCTGAGTGTGAGAGAGCGAGCAAGCGAGTGAGAGAGAGTGAGAGAGAGAGAGGGAGAGAGCGAATTCATATACTATACGTGCCGTGCCACATTTATAGCAATAGAAAGAAGAAATATCAAGACTATTTATCATGACTCCTATGTCAGGTGAGGCATTCACCAATGTGAAGTCTAATGTTTTTAATGTAACATCTGTACCAGTAAACGCTCTGTTCATTATATGCATGAGACTTTGTTGTGTAGCGACAGTTTTTGCTTTTGGGATTGGCATAAAAAAAAATAAATGTACGTCTGAATACGTCGTGGTCTGCGTTCGCTGTATTAATTCATTCATTGATTCATCCGTTATCCGAACCGCTTATGCTGCTCTCAGGGTCGTGGAGATGCTGGAGCCTGTCCCAGCAGTCACTGGGTGGCAGGCGGGGAGACACATTGGACACGCCACCAGACCATCACAGGGCTGACACACACATTCACACCTAGGGACAATTTAGTACGGCCGATTCAGCTGACCTACATGTCTTTGGACTGTGGGAGGAAATTGGAGCACCTGGAGGAAACCCACGCAGACACGGGGAGAACATGCAAACTCCACACAGAAAAGGACCCAGGACGACCCCCAAGGTTGGACTACCCCAGGGCTCGAACCCAGGACCTTCTTGCTGTGAGACGACTGCGCTAACCACTGTGCCACTGTGCCGCTGTATTAATTTAGACAAGTGAAAACTGGTTTTATAGAATATGACAGGATTTTCTAGAGCTGTTCTCCTGAGGACCCTTTGCTCAAACACATTAGCCTAGAAAATCAAAAATCACAAGGCATGATCCGATAGGGCATGATGTCAGCCTGACAACATCAAATTCAATGGTAATCAAGGCTATATGCTGCCACTTGGAATGGTGAATGGACTGCATTTATATAGCGCTTTTCTAGTCTGCCAACCACACAAAGCGCTTTACAATGCAGCCTCACATTCACCCCTTCACACACTGATGATGGAGGCTGCCATGCAAGGTGCCAACCTGCTCATCAGGAGCAGTTAGGGGTTCAGTGTCTTGCTCCAGGACACTTCAACACGCTCTCTGGAGGAGCCAGGGATCGAATCAGCAACCTTCCGATTACTGGACGACCCGCTCTACCTCCTGAGCCATGCTGCCCCATGGAAGTACGTAACTTGTCAAAAAAAATAAAATAAAAAAAATATATAATTTGCTGCCTAACAGGAAGGACTGCATTTATTTACTAATTTATTTTTTAAATGTTTCCCCTTTTTTTCTCCCCAATTGCACCTGGCCAATTACCCCACTCTTCCGAGCCGTCCCGGTCGCTGCTCCACCCACTCTGCTGATCCGGGGAGGGCTGCAGACTACCACGTGCCTCTTCCAATACAGGTGGAGTCGCCAGCCGCTTCTTTTCACCTGACAGTGAGGAGTTTCGCCAGGGAGACTTAGCGCATGGAAGGAGACATAGCGCATGGAAGGAGACGTAGCGCATGGAAGGAGACGTAGCGCATGGAAGGAGACGTAGCGCATGGAAGGAGACGTAGCGCATGGAAGGAGACGTAGCGCATGGAAGGAGACGTAGCGCATGGAAGGAGACGTAGCGCATGGAAGGAGACGTAGCGCATGGAAGGAGACGTAGCGCATGGAAGGATCCCGCTCACCGTCCCCCCCGAACAGGCGCCCTGACCGACCAGAGGAGGCGCTAGTGCAGTGACTAGGAGACATACCCACATCCGGCTTTCCATTCGCAAACACGGCCAATTGTGTCTGTAGGGACGCCTGACCAAGCCTGGGGTAACACGGGGGATTTGAACCGGCGATCCCCGTGTTGGTAAGCAACGGAATAGACCACCACGCCACTCAGACGCCCGAAGGGTTGCGTTTAATGTGTTCTCCTTCGCCTTAATGATTCCAAAGTCCAGCACACCCATTTATTGAAGTCAAGGTTCACACTTTATTGGACCATAAATGTGTAACTGAGAAGAAGGGGAAAATGGTGTGGACTGAAATATAATTATGGCAGTAGTGAAACTGGTATGTGTGTGTGTGTGTGTGTGTGTGTGTGTGTGTGTGTGTGTGTGTGTGTGTGTGTCTGCCTGTGTGAGGGGTGGATCTGTCTGATGGGAACTAGGTGTGGTTTGCACCTCCCTTCTGCAGACAGGCAGGCCACACACACAAATACCTCCACAAACCTGGGTGGAACCTACAGCGGTGAGTCTCCGGTAGCTCAGGTGAGTTATGCCGTTATTTGCAAAACCAAGACGAAATGCACAGGTCATTTGTATTCTTCAGATTGCTTAGGGTGCAGTTAGTTTGCATTTCATTTGAGCCCACTCTGAGGGGTTGCAGAGCCACGCTTCTCAACAATGCCACATTATGGGTGAAATATAGCTTGTTATGCGTGGTTGAATTTGCTTGATGTCTACAATGCTTAACTGTCTGTTTTTGTGTGTGAAAAGTTATCACCACTCTGGTGTTGAAGAGCCAATTGTTCAAATTCTTTTTGTTTCTAATCAAGTCGTACATACTACTAATTAAATGAGGCAAAAAATAAAAAAAACAGGGTCCAATTAATGTGACCTTTAAAGTGGGTTATGAGGACATATTTAGAGGACAGGCTGCACTTTTTTTGTCAGCTTTCATTTTAGCTGGTTTCCTATGGTGTAATGGTAAGGAAAGTGATCCGTTGTTGTTCTGGTGTACGACTGCTATGGTGTTTAGTGCTGTTAAGCAGGCTGCACAACAGATGACCTGTCTCCATGCTTTAGTAGACTCTGAGAGGTCCAATATTGTTGTGGAGGTTGAAATCTGTGAATTAGTAATTGTCTTTTCAGTCATGCATCCATGTATGGGACATTGAAAAGGATTTGGTACATACATGAGAACACAACGACGTACCTCTCTCGCCTCGACTCTCCAGAGCAAAACAGAGACAGGACATTTCTAGTCCGTTAATCCTTGTTGGTTAATCATTATAGGCCAGAAGACTCAGATCAAAAGAAAAGCTGTGTGTGTGTGTGTGTGTGTGTGTGTGTGTGTGTGTGTGTGTGTGTGTGTGTGTGTGTGTGTGTGTGTGTGTGTGTGTGTGTGTGTGTGTGTGCCACATTTTTCTATCTTAATGGGGACCAAATTTCCCCATTAAGATAGAAAAACCTGAAACCACCTACCTTTTGGGGACATATAATGGGTCCCCGTGAGGAAAAGGGTCTATTTTAGGGTAAAGGTTAGAATTAGGAGTAGGTTAAGGTTAGGGTAAGGGTTAAGGTCAGGCATGTAGTTATGATGGTTAAGGTTAAGGGCTAGGGAATGAATGTAGTCGATGAGGGGTCCCCACTAGTATAGAGAGACATGGTGTGTGTGTGTGTGTGTGTGTGTGTGAGAGAGAGAGAGAGAGAGAGAGAGAGAGAGAGAGAGAGAGAGAGAGAGAGAGAGAGAGAGAGAGAGAGAGAGAGAGAGAGAGAGAGAGCGCTATTGTTGTTTGATATCATAATCATTGTTGTTGTTGCTGTTATTATCATAATCATTGTTGTGTTGTGTTGTTGTTGTTTTACATGCTTTGGCAATATGTACACAAACGTACACTACCGTTCAAAAGTTTGGGATCACCCAAACAATTTTGTGTTTTCCATGAAAAGTCACACTTATTCACCACCATATGTTGTGAAATGAATAGAAAATAGAGTCAAGACATTGACAAGGTTAGAAATAATGATTTGTATTTGAAATAAGATTTTTTTTACATCAAACTTTGCTTTCGTCAAAGAATCCTCCATTTGCAGCAATTACAGCATTGCAGACCTTTGGCATTCTAGCTGTTAATTTGTTGAGGTAATCTGGAGAAATTGCACCCCACGCTTCCAGAAGCAGCTCCCACAAGTTGGATTGGTTGGATGGGCACTTCTTTGAGCAGATTGAGTTTCTGGAGCATCACATTTGTGGGGTCAATTAAACGCTCAAAATGGCCAGAAAAAGAGAACTTTCATCTGAAACTCGACAGTCTATTCTTGTTCTTAGAAATGAAGGCTATTCCATGCGAGAAATTGCTAAGAAATTGAAGATTTCCTACACCGGTGTGTACTACTCCCTTCAAATTAACAGCTAGAATGCCAAAGGTCTGCAATGCTGTAATTGCTGCAAATGGAGGATTCTTTGACGAAAGCAAAGTTTGATGTAAAAAAAATCTTATTTCAAATACAAATCATTATTTCTAACCTTGTCAATGTCTTGACTCTATTTTCTATTCATTTCACAACATATGGTGGTGAATAAGTGTGACTTTTCATGGAAAACACGAAATTGTTTGGGTGATCCCAAACTTTTGAACAGTAGTGTATGTCCTGCCAATAAAGCACATATTGAATTGAATTGGATTGAGAGGCGGGGGTGAGAGAGAGAGAGGGGGGGAGAGTGAGAGAGAGAGGATCAATACTACCTCTTTAAGTTCTCAGTGAAGATCAAGGAAATCAGTTCGCCATTAAGACTGCCATGGAGAAACCACTAAAACAATTTGTCAGGCCATATAAGGTTCCCTTAGCCTCTCAACTACCCTTCATTTAAACCGAATAAGCCAATTCAGACCGGTCTCCACCTTCATTAAAGTCAGGGATTATTGAAACCAAATATGTGCAAATCTTTTTTTCCTGCAGCAGTTCTGCAGACGCTAGAAGCTGCTTTCAGAAAACTGTGAATTAATTACCAACTGACAACGGCTGTTTCCACACACCTCAGCTTTACCTCTTTATCTAATGTCCCCCCACCAGTTTTACTTGAACACACGACAACAGACGAGGCACCATGTCTTCTTCAAGAGGTACGTCCCACATCTTCAATAACTATCTTTAGAGCTCCCCAGACGCAGGAGAATGGGAGAGCGGCGCTGGCATAAACCTGGTACCTGCGTATTATAATCATGCACCAGGGTTAGAGAAAGTTTAACTGATAAACTGTTTATTTAACTGGGTTAATTCTAGCAGGTATGCAGGACGGTGTTGAGAAGCAAGTCGCAGCTTGCACTGTTCAGGCCATGGTGCTAAGAATATGTTGTTCGGCAGGAGACTATCTATTCACACGTTTGTTTCACCATGAAAGGAAATTAAAAGGAGAAGTTCCGGTAGGGAACAATAAGACACGGCCTTACTGTCGGGGTGGGGAGTTATCACTGCAACTGCATTCTCATGGCATGTGAAAATCCGACAGCAAATTCCTTCACCAATTCCCCCAAACTTTGCCAAGATGTTAATGTTGACTGGTTGAAACCTATTTGGAAGGGGAATACCAATAGTGATTTTTTTTTTTACCTACTTTCATATTTATTTTCCCACTATTTCACACACACACACACACACACACACACACACACACACACACACACACACACATGCACACACACACTTGCTTGCTGGTAGTCCATAGAGTCTGATCATGACATATCTCCACACACGCACACACATACACATGTGCACACACACATACACACACTGATGCACACATGAACGCACGCAAACATATACACACAAGCATTCATAGAACTAGAACAGTTAATCCAATCAGCTCCTCAGACACATATACATAGATAAGCTTATGTATTAACTTTTCTATATATTCCCATGTTACTCCAGAGAGATTTAAGGTCAATATTCATGGCGATGAATGGGGGAGGATAAATGCATTAGCGTTAGGATGGGGATAAAGAAGAAATGTTTACCATATTTGGAGGGAGCAGCACACTGAAGGAGATGGAGCAGATCACTGTCCCCCATCCTCCTGCTTGTACTCTGGGCCTGAGCCTGCAACACTTGGGTCGCTGTGGGAAAACGACGTGTTTCGATACATCTCTGAGAGGGATCAGGATAACTTGGGAAAGACATTTTCTGAAGGATTCCCACACCTTTGCCTTCTTTGTCTCTCCTTAGCTACGAATGTTGACCTTGATGCAGACTTTGTCTATGGTAAGTAACTACGTTATACAGTTCACTTTTTGAAACGAGAAGTTTGGTCTGATTTCACTCCCTGCAATGCTGGAAAATGAAAAAAAGTAAAGACTGCACAAAGGAGATTACAAGGGGAGTCGTCAGGGCAGCGGAAATGGGGGTTAGAAGGACAACCAAGGTAAAGAGGTGAACCGAGAAAGACTAATCATTAACTTTGTGCAGTCTGCATTGGCTGGAAGACGAAAATAGAGGTGTATTAGTAGCTAAATCATAACAAGGAAACTGTGCGAGAGTTGAAGCAGGTAGAAATGTGGTGGTGAGGGTGGGGGGTCGGTGACAGGACCATTACAAAAACAAAAGACATGGTAACTGACTTCTGTAGGTCATCCCGGCCTCCATCAATCACACATATTGATGGCATGCCCATTGATTTTGTTGATAGTTATAAATACCTAGGGACTATTGATTAAATTATTACAAGCTGAACTTTTATGTCAGTGAGCAAAAAGGGCCAACAGAAGCTCTAGTTTTCAAGAAAGTTAAATGCGTTTAATCTTGATAAGGAAACTATGACTCTGTGACTCTGGTTTACATGTCATTCATAGAGTATACTGAACTAACAGTGATTGTGTGGTGTATGAATCTACCGTGTACTTTGCAGACTATGAAACACTTCGTATCGGAGGTCTGGTCTTTGCCGGAGTCATTGTGTTTCTGTCCGTCATTCTTCTGGCCGGTGAGTCCACAACCCCCCCCCCCCCCTCCATGTGTAAGTGTCTGTATGTGTGTGTGTGTCAGTCCGAGAGAGAGGGAGAGAGAGTGTCCGAGAGAGGGAGCGAGAGGGGGGGGGGTAAAGACCAACAAGTCAATCAACCACACTTTATTTATCCATCACATTTCATTTAAAAAAATGCAATGCAATTCACTTGACACTTGAGGTGACAGTGTGTAATCGAGAGTCAAGACAGTGTTTGAGCCTTTACATTGATTAGCAAAGCATGCCTTGTGAAATAAGTGAATAACAACTCTGATGTTGGCATTTTTTTCAACCAACGATTCTCTCGTTTCTCCAAAGGCAACAAGATCATGAAATGTGGCAAAAGTAAGGTGAGGATGTGCTCTTTATTTAGGACAGAGTTGGCTCTTAAAGAAGAGTGCTGTTGACATCTGCTGGCTGTTACAGGATAGTGCATATATATAAAAATGAACACCAGAGGCCTTTGCACACTAGGAGCGTTTTTTCGTGCGATTAACTGGCACATCAATATATTATTTCAAACTGTTGCGTTTGTCGTGTGTACTTCCGCATAGAACGCGAATATTACGCTGCGAAAAAGTGACATCATTTTTTTTTCGGAATGAGGTCGATTTTTCTGAGCCATCGCGCCGTGAATAAAGGCATCAACCATAAATTCATGTTCGATCGAATGAATTTATCTTTAAAACACTTAACAAATTTGGTGTTGGAAACTTTTTTTGCAGAACAATTAAAACTTTATACATTAATGGCAACAGTTCAATTACATTTTTAAGAAAATGGCACATCTCCCAGATTTGAGTTAAAACGTGGCATTCGTCATGGCTGCCCTATCAGCCCTTATCTATTTATACTATCCACCCAATGGATGGACATCAAAGCTAGTGGCTCGGAGGGTACGTCCATTTTAAATAGGGGAGTAATTATCAAGCAACTGGCTGACGACACTACCCTTTTCTTAAAAGATTCCTCTCAAATTCCTCTCGCTCCTGACATAATCCGGGCGTTTTCTAATGCTTCATTTAAATGTGAATAAGTGTGAATTCATGTAAGTCAAGAACTGCGAGTTGCCCTCCATCTGTAATATTCCAATTAAGGAGAGAGTCGCCTTCCTGGAAATAGTCATAACAAAAAAGAAAAAGAAAAAACAGAAAGATGGATGTGACTTGAACTTTATCCCGATTTTAGAGAGAACCAGTGAAAAATTTAATGAGTGGCTTCAAACAGACCTATCCTTAAAGGGTAGAACGTTACTCTGTAAAGCAGAAGGTATATCCTGCCTTACCTATGCTGCTATGTCCTTAGATGTTGGCAAAAACCACTACCACATGCCAGCCCTCCAATACATGTGGGGTCGCCAAATGGACTCGAAAGGATCCATTTATACACTCTCGAATTTAAATTAACACTCACCATTGGGTTCCTTTACATATGTTATGGAGTTCACCCAGTCTGTCGATTGTTCGATACTGTAGAGAATTCGGGGGGCAACCACAGAACTGCCGCGGCCTGGACGCGAACCCGTATCGCCCGCACCGCGGGAGACATCGCTGACTGCTCGATGAAAGGGTAAGACTTGTCGGCCTTCGGCCGACGTGTCTATTTATCCATGCGTGTTACACTACGTTGTATGACTCCCAGTTTCACCATCCGGTTGAGTTCTTTCTTTAAACTGGCTCGAAGTGGCGCTGGCACTCTCAGTGGGGCGTGTACGACTGGCTTGGCGCCACTTTTCAGCTCTGTTCTGTTGGTGAATGGCAACGTCCCTTGGCCTGTGAAGATATCAGGAAACCTTTGCACAAGGTCAGTTACTGTGACGCTGTGAGCGGGAACTTAAAAGAGAGAATTACAGCGCGCCGAATTCACACACTGTGGCACACAACGGTGCTCAGATTCACGGCGTTGATACTTGAACGCCCCGGTTTGAGTCATTGATTTTTCGGACGACATAAAGATTTCGGACGGATAAATTAGCAGCTAGCTAATGATTCAGCAGAAGTTCTTATGTGCAAACAGACACACCCGGAAGTTCCGCAGCGCGAGACATTAATGCACCGAGCCTATTGTGTCTGTAAGTACGCCCGATGAAGCCGGAGGTAACGCGGGGGTTCGAACCGGGGAGCCCCATGTTGGTAGAAAGCAGAATAGATCGCTGCAATACCCGGGCGCAAGACATTTCTTTTAAGATCATTCGTCGCTGTTATCCTGTCAAGCCATTTTTAGTAAAATTCAAGAAGGCTAGTGATGTAAATTTTCCTTTTTGTAACATGCGCCCAGAAGCTGTCTTCCATTTGTTTTGGACTTGTGAACATACTCGGGAGTCTGTGGCAAGGCATCTGTCGTTTTATATTGGACTATAGACAGGTTTCCTGTTTACAAACATTACTGGGTGCGTGCGCAGCCAGGAGGCAAAACCGCTTTGGTAGCTCTCAAAAGATTATGAGATGCATAATCTTTTGAGAGCTACCAAAGCGGCTCAACAATGAAAATGTTGAACATTTTCCACCCATCCTTTTGGCGGTTTGTGCAGTTTATTGCACAACAGCTGCGCGTCAGGATGGAGGATTTCTTGTTTGGTTTTACAAATTACAGAAAAGAATTAGAAAATTAATATTTTCTTGTAACCTCATAATATTGCTGGCCAAGTTCTATATCAATAAATGTAAGGTTAAACCCTAAAATTAAACCCTCTTTTTGTACCTTTAAAAAGGAAGCAGTGTCCTACATAAGAACATTATCTACTTCATGCAATAGAAAAGCTGTGAAAACCTTAAATTTATGATCCAAATGTAACATATTGTGGCAAACGTAGAAGCAACGACAAAGGTAACTTTGCAGCCCCTTTATTGAACTCACACAGAAACAAGAACTTACCGATATGTGACACAATACATGGGCGTCATCAACTCGAACAAGAAAGTTGTTCAGGGTTTCAGTTACAAGGTTACACAACACAACAGAATGACAACTGCAATTACACCACAACAAATAGTAATCACATAAACACATACAACCACATAAAACACTTACAAAACATTTAATAACAACGCAGTGCGTGATGGGTAAAACAGGACAATTGGCACAATTCTGACGTGGTAGCAACTTCACTACAATATTGTAACGTGCGTAGATAAGTAGACACGCTGGCCGCTGGCTAGCGGGTCTGACCCTTTAGTCGTGCGGTTAGCGATGTCTCCTGCGGTGCGAGCGACACGGGTTCGCCTCCAGGCCGCGGCAGTTCCTGTGGTTGCGTTGTCCCCCGAATTCGCTACATTGGTGTCAGAAGTGGGATGGAGCGACCGTAAGGCCATCGGAAGCGTATGCGCCCTGAGGCGTGAAGGAGCTGATATACTTAAGCGCAGGGACGCGCTTCCCGAAGGAGGGGGGTAGTGTAACGTGCATGGATAAGTAGACATGCGGGCGGATCTGACCCTTTAGTCGAGCGGTTAACGATGTCTCCTGCGGTGCGGGCGACACGGGTTCGCTTCCCAGCCGCGGCAGTTCCTGTGGTTGCGTTGTCCTCCGAATTCGCTACAGGGACGCGAACTCGTGCCTTCCGCACCACGGGCGATTACGTTAACCAGTCGACTGAAGGGTCCGACCTGTTAGCTGAGGGCTAACGTGTCCACTTATCCGTGCATGTTACAATATTAGTATACTTTTAATATATAGACATTTATTATTTTTTGATGTTTTTGCTCCAGCCCTTCATTTTTATAATTGTGTCAAACTTTGTTTGTAACCCCATAGCGCTGTATATTTATTTGTTTGTTATTTCTATTACTGTTACATGTATTTTGTATTTCTGATATTGAATAAAATAAATAAATAAAGTCATTAGCCTATCACATTGCGCGGAATTGACGTCACGCCATAACTCCTGATGACAATGGCGGACTGACCTTTTGATAGTTTGTGTTTCTCATTACCTTCTATAAGAAAGGACACAAGACAAGCGAACTCAAGGACAACATGTGGAGGAGCATCGCAGAAGAAGTAGACTATCAGGATAGTTAGTGTCTTATGGAGTATACTTGTGGCTTTTACCGACCCATCGTGGCGCACCGGAACGGAGGAAGTGCGCCCGGCGGAGGCCGGACTGGCAACTGGCGAGGGTCACCCCCGCGACCCCGATGGGAAGAGGAGGAGGTCCCCACATACCTCACTGCCGTACCTGAACCCGCCGGCTTGAGTCCCCCTCGCGCCGGTATTATCAATTTCCGTGTCGTTTATTCGTCCTGCCCCCAGTGTGTAAAGGCCTTACGAGTGAGATGAAAGATTCAAGTTCCATTGGAACAACATGTTAAAGCCCATGTTATGTTT
Source organism: Lampris incognitus (assembly GCF_029633865.1). NCBI lineage: Eukaryota > Metazoa > Chordata > Actinopteri > Lampriformes > Lampridae > Lampris > Lampris incognitus. Next base: position 23,954,585 of record NC_079217.1, on the reverse strand, counting down.
TTTTTCTGGATTATAAAAAAAATCATTAATCATTTGGAAAAAAAATGTGCGGAGCAATAGTTTTCTTCAACCAACTGACCTCTCCTCGTTGTGCTCTCCTTCAGCCAGGAAACTCAGGCGACGACTAGACTGAGACGAACCCCCGAGAGACCAACCTGAGTGCAGCGATGATATTTACCATGACGTGTGTCCATATACGAGGCTTTACACTGATTAAGTATGGTCTGCTGGCCATCAGTGGTCTGTCTGCTGCCCTGTTGTGTCTACCTGAGTTTTAGAATAGCACAGGGCTACAGGATAGTGGGCAGACAGGCAGACAGATAAATATATTTTTTATTGTTCTACTTGAGGAAATTTGCTGCCACGGCCTGTACATCAAAACATAGGTTCTTCACAACAGAGTTTAACCTTCAAGTTCACCTTCATACATACTTACATGTTTAGTCTACACACCCATCCATCCAACTAGACACACAGGTACTACTACTACTACTTTCGGCTGCTCCCGTTAGGGGTCGCCACAGCGGATCATCCGCTAGACACACAGGTACTACTACTACAAAATTGCATGACTTTTATTATTGGGACAGGGTGCACACAATGACAGGAACTACAACCAGGATACTTTATTTAAAGCCACCTGCATGGCAGAGGGGACAAAACGTAAGCCAAAGTATGCTTAATTTTCAAGGCTATCGACGTGACCATTTATAGCAATAGAAAGAAGAAATATCAAGACTATTTGTTATGACTCCTATGTCAGGTGAGGCATTAAATAATGTGAAGTCTGATATGTTTTTAATGCAACATCTGTACTAATAAATGCTCTGTTCATTATATGCATGAAATTGTTGTGTAGCAACAGGTTTTTGCTTTTGGCATTGGCGTAAAAAATAAATGTATGTCTGAATATGTGTTCACTGTGATAACTTAGACAAGTGAAAATTGGTTTTATAAAATATGACAGGGTTTTCTAGAGCTGTTCTCCTGAGGACCCTTTGCTCAAACACATTAGTCTAGAAAACCAAAAATCACAAGATGCGATCCGATAGGGCATGATGTCAGCCTGACAACATAAAATTCAATGGTAATCAAGGCCATATTCTGCTACTTGGAATGGTGAATGGACTGCATTTATATAGCGCTTTTCTAGTCTGCCAACCACACAAAGCGCTTTACAATGCAGCCTCACATTCACCCCTTCACACACTGATGATGGAGGCTGCCATGCAAGGTGCCAACCTGCTCATCAGGAACACTTAAGGGTTCAGTGTCTTGATCAAGGACACTTCAACACACTCTCTGGAGGAGCCGGGGATCAAACCAGCGACCTTCCAATTGCTGGATGACCTGCTCTACCTCCTGAGCATGCTGCCCCATGGAAGTACGTAAGTTTTCCAAAATAAAAAATAAAAAAATGCTGCTCAACAGGAAGGGCTGCATTTAATGTGTTCTCCTTTGCCTTATTGATTCCGAAGTTCAGCAATTCTATTTATTGAAGTCAAGGTTCACACTTTATTGGACCATAAATATGTAACTGAGAAGAAGGGGGAAATGGTGTGGACTGAAATATAGCTATGGCAGTAGTGAAGTGGGGCGTGTGTGTCTGTGTGTGTGTGTGTGTGTGTGTGTGTGTGCGCACACGTTTGTGAGGGGTGGATCTGTCTGATGGGGACTAGGTGTGGTTTGCACCTCCCTTCTGCAGACAAGCCACATATAAATACATACACAAACCTGGGTGGAACCTACAACGGCGAGTCTCTGGTGGCTCAGGTGAGTTATGCCGTTATTGTCAAAACCAAGACAAAAGGCACAGGTCATTTGTATTCTTCAGATTGCTTACAGTACAGTTAGCTCACTCTTAGGAGTTGCAGAGCCAAGCTTCTCAACAATGCCACATTAATGCACATTATGGGGTGAAATAGAGTAGCTTGTTATGCTTGGTTGAATTTGCTTGATGTCTACAATGTTTAATGTCTTTTTTGTGTGAAAAGTTATCAATATTCTGGTATTGAAGAGCCAATTGTACAAATTCTTTTTGTTTCTAATCAAGTCATACGTACTACTAATGAAATCAGACAACAACAAAAAAAGACACAGGGACTCCAATTAATGTGACCTTTAAAAGTTGGTTATAAGGACATATTTAGAGGACAGACCGGTATTTGTGTAGTTATGAGGGCCCTACTACTTCTACTATACTACTACTACTACTACTTTCAGCTGCTCCTGTTAGGGGTCGCCACAGCGGATCATCCGTTTCAGTCTCCTCCTATCCTCTTCATCTTCCTCTGTCATGCCAGCCAGCTGTATGTCCTCCCTCACCACATCCATAGACCTACTCTTTGGCCTTCCTCTTTTCCCTATCCCCTGGCAGCTCCATCTTCAGCCTTCTTCTCCCAATATACCCAGCATCTCTCATCCACACATGTCCAAACCATCTCAATCTTCAAAGAAAGTTGAATCAGTTCATCTGGACAAAACATTTATTGACAGATAGTCATCTAAGACCTCTTCAGTCTAAACTGACTGCAGGTACCCCCACCCTTATAAACAATACAGTTGCATAATGACCAAAACCAATGATCAGTTGCATATGCGTATGACCATTAACTAGAGTTTCAATGGCCGTGTGTACTATTCACAGAGGATTTGGGAATAGCTGCAATCACAGTATTGTAACATGGTGACAGATGTACTCTTAGCCCCCGGCCCCGGTTCAGGAATGGTCGTTCCCTCTTACCATAGATGGCCTCTTTGACTCCCCGTTCAAACCAGTGTTCCTCCCTATCAAGGATGTGCACATCCTAATCCTTCAAAGAGTGGCCACTGGCCTGTAGATGGGTGTAGACTGTGGAGTCCTGGCCTGATGTGTTAGCTCTCCTGTGTTATGCCATCCTTTTAGCCAGCATCTGCTTAGTTTCCCCAGTGTACAAGTCATGGCAATCCTCCTGGCACTTAACAGCGTACACTATACTGCTCCATTTGTGCCAGCAGACCCGATCCTTGAGGCAGACCAACTTCTGGCACAGTGTGTTTTGGCGTTTAAAAGCAACTGAGATGCGATGTTTGGAAAATACATGCCTCAGCTTTTCCGACACTCCCGCCACATACAGAATCACCACTGGTTTATGCTTAGGCAGCTGTTGCCCTCTCTTCGATTGGCTGGTGCACTATTTGGGTGCCTTCCTGACTTTGACAAACGGGATTTCTCCCCTCCCCTGGCCGCTGTGTCGGTGGGGATGTTGTCAGCTCAGTGATACAGTGCCCTGATGACTCGTAGTTTGTGCTCGAGTGGATGATGAGAGTCAAACCTCAAGTACTGATCAGCATGTGTTGGTTTATGGGAAACATCAACAATCAAATGTTGCCAATTGAAATTTCACAGTCTTAGAAGGCTAACCTGTCATTTTTCACAACCTCCCTGGTGAACTTGATGTGATTGTCCACAGAGTTAATGCAGTCGGTGAAATGTGGTACGTCCTGAGATTTAATTTTGACCCAGATGTTGTCCACAAATCTGAACCAATAGCTAGGTGGTGTCCCTGGATAGGACATCAGAGCCCCCTTTTCCACTTCCTCCATATACTAGTTGGCCACATCCATGCCTCTGCCTATAGTACTGCCCCAGGTATGTGAAGTACGTGGACTGAAGACACTGTTTCAGGAGCAGACACACTTGGTCAGTGTTAAGGGTGGTCCTAGTGCTAAGGGTGGAGTCGTTTTGTAATTGACCATTCGCAGAGTCCCGCCCCCCTTAGTTACTGCCCGTCAAGCATTTCAGAACTATCCAGGAAGTAGCCGGAAAACACCAAAACATGAAGGAAGAAATTAGCGCATTGTGTGGGTAAAAGTAACAGTAATAATACGTTAGCTGTATTGGCTATCAATAATAGCTAGTAGCAAGCTCAGCTTGGAGCAGACAGTTATTTTTGTTGATTTTGGATGGATTAAGCTGGCCATGGGGTCTGCTATACTGCGAAATCTATTGCCGACATTGTGCTTCTTCCGTTCTGGGTTTCGGGAAGGGAAAGAAAATGACACCCCCTCCAAACTTTTCAGATATCTAGTATCCGATTTGCAGATCCCATAAGCACACCGTTTCAGCATTTTGTTGTGTGTTTGAAAGCTTGACGGACCGTTGCTAAGGTAGGATTGGACAAGCACCGTTCTGGGGCGGTATTTTGCGAAAGGTCAATTTCATATGTACAACCTCCACTGCTTCATCAACAGGAATGCATGTGAGGAGTCAGACTTCATAAGAGACAATTGTTTAATCTCCCTCCATAATGATGTCCCTCACCTTATCCACAAAATCTAGTGTTCTGAATGTAATGTTCATTACTGCCTGCCAATGGGTTAAGAATAGATACCTCAAACTTAGATGTTGTAGGTCACCGAGTTAATCATGCAAATAGGTCGTAATGGCACAGCTTGTATCTGTGTTTTACCTAAACTATACAGACTAGGTTTAGCTTCCCCTGGGTATAATCTGTGGTACAAAATTCTGTCAATAGCATTGTAACGTGCATGGATAAGAAGACACACTGGCCGTTGGCTAGCGGGTCTGACCCTTTAGTCTGGCGGTTAGCGATGTCTCCTGCGGCGCGGGCGATACAGGTTCGCTTCCCGGCCGCGGCAGTTCCTGTTGTTGCGTTGTCTCCCGAATTCGCTACAGTATCGTCCTCTTCAGACAATCTATCACCTTTTTCTTGTAACCACTGCCTGGATCTCGTTTCAGGGGCTCATAAGTATTCGTGTCGCTAAGTAATGTCATAACTTTCTCATTATAGTCTGTCTGGTTTAATACAACAGCGCTTCTGCCTTTGTCTGCCGGAAGGATGGTGACGTTATTGTCCTTACAGTCGTGAGCGCTTTCCTCTCGTCTCTGTTGACGTTGGAAGGCGGCGCCTGCGTATTGCTGACGCAGACTGAAACATTCTTCCACAGCTGCTCCGCTTCCGAGTCCGCGAAGTTGTTTCTTCGGATTGCTGATTCCGTGGTTTTGATTAGTTCCACTAGTTGGATTTGCCTCGGCGTGACAGCAAAATTCGGCCCCTTAGCATGGACGTCTTTCTCCACCTCGGTGAGTCGTGTGTTGGACAGATTCTTCACCCACTTGTCCACATCTCCGGCGTGTGTCTGGCGTCCGTCTCTCTGTCTGCCGGTGAGGGCGCCGTCCGTTGTCTGCCGATGTCCCTGGCGTGCAGTAAGTAGGTCGAACTTCTTTTGCTGCCTGGTTTTCGACTTTTCGTGTTGAGCTAGACGAGCCTTATCCGTGAACTCAATCACACGTTGGAAAGTGGTCTCATCTAGATTGACACGAGTCTCTGTTGGATCTGCTCCTCCTTGGCTTTCAAAGTGTCGATCATGGTAAATTTAGTTGGTCTCACCCGTTCGTTCAACAGCTGGCTCTTTGCATTCTGGGGGATCTTGTTAGCTCGGTGGCCCTTGACCGAAGATTTCATTTGCAGGCTCTTAGGTGTAATCCCGCTCTGTCTGCATCTGAGGTTGAATCACTGGTGGCTCTTGTAAACTGCCGTTTTACGCGCTGTTTGCTCGTACTCACGTACAAGTTTAAGGCAGTCCACGCCGAAATGAGTCAAAATGTCTTCATGCCTTCATGCATGCTTAATAATCCAGGTGTAACCGAGCATATTCCCGCCCGCTGCGGGATTCGATCCGCAGTTGTACTGAACCACGAGGCGACATGGCTAACCGCTCGACTAAAAAAAATCCGATTCTTTAGCGATCGGCCAGTGAGTCTTTTTGTAGGTTACACAGGTAATAAAATAAAGCTGAATCAGTTCATCTGGACACAGCGTTTATTGACAGAAACGTTTCATCACTCATCTAAGTGAACTATTCAGTCTAAACTGACTGCAGCTGGATTATTGAGCATGCATAAAGACATCTGAATCTTGCCTCTTGCTTTGTCTCCAAACCGTCCAACTTGAGCGGTCCCTCTAATATATTCTTTCCTAATCCTGTCCTTCTTCGTCACTCCCAATTAAAATATTAACATCTTCAACTCTGCCACCTCCAGCTCCGCCTTCTGTCTTTTCGTCAGTGCCACTGTCTCCAAACCATACAACATAGCTGGTCTCACTACCATCTTGTAAACCTTTGCTTTCACTCTTGCTAGTACCCTTGTGTCGCAAATCACTCCTGACACTCTTCTCCACCCACTCCACACTGTCTGTACTCTCTTCTTTACCTCTCTTCTGCACTCCCTGTTACTTTGAACAGTTGACCCCAAGTATTTAAACTCATATGCCTTTGTCCCTTCTACTCCTTGCATCCTCGCCATTCCGCTGTCCTCCCTCTCGTTCACACATATGTATTCCATCTTGCTCCTACTGAATTTCATTCTTCTTCTCTCCAGTGCATGCTTCCACCTCTCCAGGCTCTCCTCAACCTGCTCCTCACCCTATCACTAAGGCTGAGCCCAGACATCCTATGGAGGAAACTCATTTCAGCCGCTTGTATCTGCAATCTCGCCCTTTCGGTCACTATCCAAAGCTCCTGACCATAGGTGAGAGTTGGAACGAAGATTGACTGGTAAATTGACTTGTGAACATACCCGGGAGTCAGTGGCAAGGCATCTGCCGTTTTATATTGGACTATGGACAGGTTTCCTGTTTACAAACATTACTGAGTGCGTGCGCAGCCAGGGGGCAGAACCGCTTTGGTAGCTCTCAAAAGATTATGAGATGCATAATCTTTTGAGAGCTACCAAAGCGGTTCAAGAATGAAAATGTTGAACATTTTCCACCCATCCTTTTGGCGGTTTGTGCAGTTTATTGCACAACAACTGTGCGTCATCTCGGCTGTATCTAAGCTCTATCTTGCTTAAAATCTCTGTGCTGTACTTTTGGATGTTGCCGACCCATCGTGGCGCACCGCAACGAAGGAAGTGCGCCCGGCAGTGGCCGGACTGGCAACTGGTGGGGGTCACCTCCGCAACCCCAATGGGAAGAGGAGGAGGTCCCCACATACCTCACTGCCGTACCTGAACCCGCCGGCTTGAGTCCCCCTCGCGCCGGTATTGACCACTTTTGTGTCGTTTATTTGTCATGTCCACAGTGTGTAAAGACCTTGTACCGTTGTACCGTTGTGGTCTGGTACAACGTCCGCATCACTGCTGATGCTGCACCAATCTGCCTGTCAATCTCCCACTCCATCCTACCCTCACTCGTGAACAAGACCCCGAGATACTTGAACTCCTTCACTTGAGGTAACAACTCGTTCCCAACCCAGAGGGAGCAATCCACCATTTTCTGGTAGAGAGCCATGGCCTCAGACTTGGAGGTGCTGACTCTCATTCCACTCATTTCACACTCAGCTGCAAACCACCCCAGTGCATGCTGGAGGTCACATTCTGATGAAGCCAACAAAATCATGTCATCTGCGAAGAGCAGAGATACAATTCTGAGGTTCCCAAAACTTCTCACCTTGGCTGCGCCTTGAGACCCTGTCCATGAATATCACAAACAGAATCGGAGACAAGGGGACAACCATGGTGGAGTCAGACACCCACCGAAAACGTGTTTGACTTTGTGCCAAGAATGGGGACACAGCTCTCACTTTGGTTATACAAGGACCGGATGACTTGTATCAACTGCCCTGGTACCCCACACTCCCGCAGTACCCCCCACAGAGTGCCCCGGGATAAAAGGTCGTAAGCCTTCTCCAAATCCACAAAACACATGTAGACTGGCTGGTCAAACTCCCATGCCCCCCTCAGCACTTCCGCAAGGGTAAAGAGTTGGTCCATTGGTCCACGGCCAGGACGGAATCCGCATTGTTCCTGCTGGATCCGAGGTTCGACAATCAGTCGGAGCTTCTTTTCCAGCACCCTAGAGTAGACTTTCCCAGGGAGGCTGAGCAATATGATGCACCGATAATTGGAGCAAACCCTCTGGTCCCCCTTTTTAAATATGGGAACCACCACCCCAGTCTGCCACTCCACAGGTACTGTTCCTGACCTCTTCATGACACTGAAGACACGTGTCAACCAAGGCAGCCCAAAAATGTCCAGAGCCTTCAGCATCTCAGGGCGAATCTCATCCACACCCAGTGCCTTACCACCGAGGAGCTTTTTAACTACCTCAGAGACCTCTGCCAGGGATATGGTTGGGGCTTCCCCTGAGTCCTCAGACTCTACGTCCTCCACTGAGGACGTGTTAGCCAGGTTCAGGAGCTCCTCAAAGTGTTCTTTCCACTGCTCGACAACATCCCCTGTCTGGGTCAACAGTTCCCCTCCCCGGCTGAAAACAGCCTGGGTCAAGCCCTGCTTCCCCTTTCTGAGTTGCTGGATGGTTTGCCAGAACTTCCTTGAGGCCAACCGAAAGTTCTCCTCCATAGCCTCGCTGAGCTCCTCCCACACCCAAGTGTTTGCTTCCGCGACCACCAAAGCGGCAGCCCTTCTGGCCTCCCGGTATCTGTCTGCTGTTTCAGGATACCCTTGGGCCAACCATGTCTGAAATGCCTCATTCTTCTGCCTGACGGCTCCCCTCACTGCCAGTGTCTACCAGCGGGTTCTTAGGTTGCCGCCTCGACTGAGGACGTGTTAGCCAGGTTCAGGAGCTCCTCAAAGTGTTCTTTCCACTGCTCGACAACATCCCCTGTCTGGGTCAACAGTTCCCCTCCCCGGCTGAAAACAGCCTGGGTCAAGCCCTGCTTCCCCTTTCTGAGTTGCTGGATGGTTTGCCAGAACTTCCTTGAGGCCAACCGAAAGTTCTCCTCCATAGCCTCGCTGAGCTCCTCCCACACCCAAGTGTTTGCTTCCGCGACCACCAAAGCGGCAGCCCTTCTGGCCTCCCGGTATCTGTCTGCTGTTTCAGGATACCCCTGGGCCAACCATGTCTGAAATGCCTCCTTCTTCTGCCTGACGGCTCCCCTCACTGCCGGTGTCTACCAGCGGGTTCTTAGGTTGCCGCCTCGACAGGCACCGATGACCTTATGACCACATCTCCTGCCTGCCGCATCTGCAATAGGCTTTGAACATGGCCCACTCAGACTCCATGTCCCCAGCCTCCCTAGGGATACACGAGAACTTCTTCCGGAGGTGGAGTTGAAGACCTCACAGACATGGCACTCTGCCAGACGTTCCCAGTTCACCCTCACTGCACGTTTGGGTTTGCCAGGTCTGTCCCGCAGCCTTTCTTGCCATCTGATCCAACTCCCCATCAGGTTGTGAGCAGTTGACAGCTCTGCTCCTCTCTTCACCCGAGTGTCCAAAACATACGGCCGCAGATCTGAGGCTACGGCCACAAAGTCTATCATTGATCTTCAGCCTAAGGTGTTCTGGTACCAAGTACACTTATGAGCTACCTTATGTTCGAACATGGTGTTTGTTATGGCCAATCCATGACTCGCACAGAAGTCCAATAACAAGGCACCATTCAGGTTTAGATCTGGGAGGCCGTTCCTCCCAGTCACGCCCCACCAGGTTTCTCCATCATTGCACACGTGAGCGTTCCGAGGCGGAGCCTTATACAGGACACCCCCCCGAGACTCCAAGAAGGCTGGATACTCCAAACTGCTCTTCGGTGCATAAGCACACACAACAGTCAGAGCCTTCCCCTCAGCAACTCGTAGTCATATAGAGGTGACCTTCTCATTCCCCGGGGAGAACTCCAACACAGCGGCTCTCAACCGGGAACTTGTGAGTATCCCCACACTCACCCGGTGCCTGTCACCTTGGCCAATGTCGGAAAAGTAATGAGTCCAGCCCCTCTCCAGGAGTTTGGTACCAGAGTCCATGGTATGTGTGGAGGTGAGTCCAACTATATCTAGTTGGTACTGCTCCACCTCCTGCGGCAGCTCAGGCTCCTTCCCTGCCAGAGAGGTGACATTCCACATCCCAAGGACCAATCTGCGATGCCAGAAGTTGGCATACCCTGGTCCCCACCTTTGCCTGCCACCAAGCCTGTATTGCACCTTACCACAATGCTCATCCTTGCATGTGGTGGGTCCATGGGGTGGTGGCTCCATGTTGTTTTTTCAGGCTGGGCTCGACCAGGCCCGGCCAGCAGACGTTCGCCGGAAAGCTCCCTTCCCAGGTCTGGCTCCAGCAGGGGGCCCCGGTTTCCCTTTTCCGGGTGAGGTGCTGTAATTCTACTGGTGCAAATTCATTGGGTTTTTTGGGAATGCCTCTCTCACTCTGATTTTGTGATTTTGAATGTAGATGTAAGTTAGCAACATTAGCTGACTAATAAAAACAAAGTAGCAAGGTAATGTTAGTTGCAAGGCAGCCAGCTAACGTTAATTAGCTAGCTAGCGCTTTCTTTTTTCTTCTTCAAGGCCTCCTCGTTGGTGAGGGTTGCCAGCACCATCAGGATGACATGCTTGTCAAACAAGGCTCCTCCTGTTCCTTCTGTCCTGAGCTGATCTTGTTTCCGCTGATATGTTCAGGCTAAGCCATTCTGTGATGACATCATGATACTGCCTTTTTGGTCGGCCTCTCGCGCTTTGCTGGTGTGGTTCCCAAAATCGCTGTCACCCGGACGACAGTTATGCCCAAAGAATGATAGCTTTCTTTTCATTATATGTGCCATTAGTCCTCTTTTTGTTCCTAATTCATTAAGGATGCTCACATTCGTTCATTTCTCTGTCCAACTTATTCAAAGCATCCTACGTTAAAGCCACATTTCTGCAGCCTCAGTCCTTTTTACCATCGCTTTCTTCAATGTCCAACTTTCAGCTCTGTGTGACAACACTGGCCAGATGAGTGCTTTAAGTAGACTGACTTTCACTTCTTTTCTTATTCCCCTATCTTTCGATATTTGTACCGTCTCCATCATTCTTTTCTTTGGTAGGGTAATTCTAATTTTTATGTCATCTGTGCAATCACCATAAGTTTTTCTTAACTGAACCCAAGTATTTGAAGCTCTGTAGGTGTTCTACATCTTGTCCATCTACTGAGACTGCAATATCTGATTCACCCACTTTCATGCACTTTGTCTTTTTCACAATCAAACTGAGCATCCTCTTTTTCCCTTCCTCATTTACTCAATTCAACATTTTGTTTTGATCTTGCTGTCCATCAGCTGCTAGTACCATGTCATCTGCAAATCTATGATTGCTTATCTTATAACCACCTATATGCTCACTTCATATCCATTTACACTACCGTTCAAAAGTTTGGGATCACCCAAACAATTTCGTGTTTTCCATGAAAAGTCACACTTATTCACCACCATATGTTGTGAAATGAATAGAAAATAGAGTCAAGACATTGACAAGGTTAGAAATAATGATTTTTATTTGAAATAAGATTTTTTTTACATCAAACTTTGCTTTCGTTAAAGAATCCTCCATTTGCAGCAATTACAGCATTGCAGACCTTTGGCATTCTAGCTGTTAATTTGTTGAGGTAATCTGGAGAAATTGCACCCCACGCTTCCAGAAGCAGCTCCCACAAGTTGGATTGGTTGGATGGGCACTTCTTTGAGCAGATTGAGTTTCTGGAGCATCACATTTGTGGGGTCAATTACACGCTCAAAATGGCCAGAAAAAGAGAACTTTCATCTGAAACTCGACAGTCTATTCTTGTTCTTAGAAATGAAGGCTATTCCATGCGAGAAATTGCTAAGAAATTGAAGATGTCCTACACCGGTGTGTACTACTCCCTTCAGAGGACAGCACAAACAGGCTCTAACAGGTACTATTTAATGAAGATGCCAGTTGGGGACCTGTGAGGCGTCTGTTTCTCAAACTAGAGACTCTAATGTACTTATCTTCTTGCTCAGTTGTGCAACGCGGCCTCCCACTTCTTTTTCTACTCTGGTTAGAGCCTGTTTGTGCTGTCCTCTGAAGGGAGTAGTACACACCGGTGTAGGAAATCTTCAATTTCTCAGCAATTTCTCGCATGGAATAGCCTTCATTTCTAAGAACAAGAATAGACTGTCGAGTTTCAGATGAAAGTTCTCTTTTTCTGGCCATTTTGAGCGTTTAATTGACCCCACAAATGTGATGCTCCAGAAACTCAATCTGCTCAAAGAAGTGCCCATCCAACCAATCCAACTTGTGGGAGCTGCTTCTGGAAGCGTGGGGTGCAATTTCTCCAGATTACCTCAACAAATTAACAGCTAGAATGCCAAAGGTCTGCAATGCTGTAATTGCTGCAAATGGAGGATTCTTTGACGAAAGCAAAGTTTGATGTAAAAAAAATCTTATTTCAAATAAAAATCATTATTTCTAACCTTGTCAATGTCTTGACTCTATTTTCTATTCATTTCACAACATATGGTGGTGAATAAGTGTGACTTTTCATGGAAAACACGAAATTGTTTGGGTGATCCCAAACTTTTGAACGATAGTGTATATCTACCTCACGCATCACTTGATCTGTGTATAGTGTGAATAAGCATGGTGATACAATGCAACCTTGACGTACACCCTTCTCTGTCGGAAAAGCTTCTGTGTTCTCACCATTCCATCTCATCACTGCTGTCTGGCCAATAATATAGACCTTGAAGTAGTACAACGAGGTGTCTAGGGAAACCCATTTCCAGTATGATGTTAAAGAGCTGTGCGTGGCTTACTGAATCAAATGCCTTTGAGTGAAAATCAGCATTGCCTTATTATCTGTATTGGATACCTTTTCAATTAGTGTTTGCAGGGTTACCAGCATTTCTGCACACCCTCTTCCTTGTCTGTAACCTGCTTGCTCTTCTGACATCTCTGATTCCATCTTGTTTATCATTCTGTCCAACAAGATGGATTGCATTATTTTACTTGTGTGACTAATGAGGCTTATTGTGTGATAGTTTGCACAGTCTTTGCTGCATCCAGATTTGAAAATTGTGACAAATTCCTGTGTTCTCCAGTCTTTTGACCATTCACATGAACTCCAGATTTTGCAAACCAGCTGGTGTAGTGCTACTATAGCTGCTTGACCACTGTTTTTCAGAAGCTCTGCTGGTATCCCATCAATGCCTGGTGCCTTGTTAGCTTTTAATTTAGTGATGGCTTTTTCCACCTCAAAAAGAAGTGGAACTGGCTCTGATTCATCAAAATTTACACATCTGAGAGGGGTCTCTCCATCAGTTTTTTTTTAAAACAAATTAGTTTCATATTCTTTCCACCAGTTCAGTGTCTCACTGGGTTCAGTCTGCACCTTGCCATCCTTATCCTTTATGAATGCCTGATGAGGTTTGAAAGCTTTTGTTTTCACTGCTTTGACTTTCTCAGAGTTCTTTTGCTTTTCCTTCTCTATCAAATCAATCTATCTTCAAACATTCTTCTTTTAGCCAGGTGTTTTTATCTTCTCTAAGCTTCCTCTGTGTCTCTGCAGCCAGAGAATAATATAGTACTGCTCTGCCATGCCAGACGTTTTTCCTCAATGAGTTTTAAGGTCTCTTCGCTAATCCATGTTTTCCATTCTTTACGTGGTCTTCTTCCCAAAGTTTTCCTTGCTGTTTCATGCCATGCCTCTTTCGTGCTAGACCAAAACTCTTCAGGAGTTGCCTGTTCCTGGGTCTCTGACAATAAAGCTTCAAAACGGTTCTGCGTTTCAATCTTGAACTTTGCTTTGGTATCTTCAGATTTTAACTGAGTTAAATCGTACCTGATAGGTGGCTTTTGGTTCCTTTTCTTGAGCAGTCTGAGTCGAAGTTTAGCCACCACCAAAATGTGGTCTGTGTCACAATCAGCTCCTGGTCTAGACTTGGCATCCTTTGCTAGCTAGCAGTAGCATAGTTCTAATGATGCCGTTACTCACTCTTGTAGTTGTCGATGTAGCTTGAAATATGCAACTTTTATTTTTTTGCTCGTCTGAGCTACTGAGGAAGCACTCACGATGCAATGTACGTCGTTGGCCATGATTTTAGGGAGGTCCTGCAAACAGCGAGTGTAAAACAAAGCCATCTCTTCTCTCAACAAACCAGACTGGAAGTTCTTGTGCAATTACTCGTACATTGGAAGTCAAACAACACCGTCTTACACCATCATCCAGGCTATTGAAGCAGGTAGAAATGTGGCGGTGGGGGTCAGTGACAGGACCATTGCAAAAACAAACGACATGGCAATTGACTTCTGTAGGTCATTCTGGCCTCCATCAATCACACATATTGATGGCATGCCCATTGCTTTTGTTGATAATTATAAATACTTAGGCATCATTATTGATCACGAGCTCAATTTTGATGTCAACACTGATACGATGAGCAAAAAGGGACGAGCTCTGTGTTTTAAGAAAGTTAAATGCTTTTAATGTTGATTAGAAAACAATGACTCTGTGACTCTGGTTTACATGTCATTCAAAGAATATACTGAACTAACAGTGATGGTGTTGTGTATGAATCTACTGTGTACCTTGCACACTATGAACCTCTTCATATCGAAGGTCTGGTCTTTCTGTTCTGTGTTGGACTCTGTGTTCCTGTCCATCATTCTTCTGGCCGGTGAGTGCATAGCCTGTGTGTGTGTGTGTGTGTGTGCGCGCGCCTTTGATAACCGACTGAGAGAGTGGAGACAGAGGCACAGATCAAACAATCAGTCAATCAAGCTTTATGTATCACATTTCACATATAAAATGCAATGCAAATCTATTTACATAAGAACAAATACAAAAGACTTGGGGCTGACAGTGGGTAATCAAGAGGTGAGAGGGTGTTTGCATTATTGCTTACTTGTTTCTGGACCCAAAATGCAGACAGACAAAAAGGGGTTGTTGGGAAAAGTGGGTTTATTGGAGGATAAAAGGGAAAAGGTTGCGGTGATGGAGATAAGGGTGCAGGCTGAGGCAGGTGAGTGAGGGAGCTGGCAGCTAGGCTGAAGTGGCATGGGCGGATGAGGAGACACACTGGGGAAGAGGGCACAGGGAATCCTGGACACAGGAGAACAAAGCAAAAAGCACAAGGAACTACTGGGAATAAACTCGAGTACTTAAAACGGTGGAGTGACCGAGAGAGTGACTACCACAAGGTTGGCGGAGCAGTCTGGCAATGAGTTGATGAAGAGCTAGGGTTCATATGCTGCTTGTTTGATGAGCTGATTAAAGACAAGCGTGGAGGTGAAGCAGGAGAGAGAGAGAGAGAGAGAGAGAGAGAGAGAGAGAGAGAGAGAGAGAGAGAGAGAGAGAGAGAGAGAGAGAGAGAGAGAGAGAGAGAGAGAGAGAGAGAGAGAGAGAGAAAGAGAGCCCCCCCCCCCACACACACACGGGAGGCAGGGAACTCAGAGAAACAGGGAAACTGGAGTTTGAGCTTTTACATCGATTAACAAAGCATGCCTTGTGAAATAAGTGAACTGTCACTCTGATCTGTTGGCAGCGTTTTTTAGCCATTGATTCTCTCGTTTCTCTAAAGTGAACAAGATCCGGAAATGTGGCACGATTAAGCTGAGGATGTGATCTTTATCTAGGACAGAGCTTACTTTCCCTATGGCTCTTAAAAATGGATGCTAGTGACATCTACCGGCTCTCACTGGATATTGCGTGTATAAAAATGAAATTAGAAACAAATACTGAGTGAGAAGGATTGTAGTTCCATTGGAAAACCACCTTAAAGCCCATTTTATGTTTTTTTCTTGATAATCAAAAAATCATTAATCATTTGGAAAAAAAACGTGCAGAGCACTTGTTTTCTTCAACAAACTGGCCTCTTCTTGTTGTGTTCTCCTTCAGCCAGGAAACACAGAAGACGACTAGACTTGAGACAAACTCTCGAGAGACCAAACTGGGTGCAGTGATGATATTTAACATGATGTGTGTCCATATACAATGCTTTGTACTGATAAAGTATGGTCTGCTGGCCATCAGTGATCTGTCTGCTGCCCTGTTGTGTCTACCTGAGTTTTATAATAGCACAGGCCTTCAGGATAGCGGGCTATACATACAGACAGACAGACAGGCAGATGGACAGACAGACAGATAAATATATAATTTCTTTATTGTCCTATTTGAGGAAAGTTCACCTTCAAGTTCACCTTTATACATACTTACATGTTTAGTCTGTAGACAGTCTTACTATAAGACTTACTATACATTTAGTCACTGTATGAAAACTAATAAAAATACCCATAATGCAGTGCATATTACAGTAGTGAAAAGTAAAAATGTTGTTGGGCATTTTGTGGTAGAAATTACAGCGAAGTCTGGCTTCTTCATCTACAGTAGCACAACTGCTGATTGTGTAAACAATAGAATACCGTAAATTCCCAATACATTTAAACAGTAAGTCACTTTAAATTATGTGAAATGTCATAAAAATACCCATAATGCAACGCATATTACAGTAGTAAACAAAAAAAAAGGTATGGGCATTTTGTGGTAAATAACTATAGAAATTACAGCGAAGTCTAACAGTATACATATCCCTCCATACAGTTAGACACGGTTACACAGGTACTACTACTACAAAACTGCATGACTTTTTTTGGGACATGGTGCACACACAGACAAGAACTACAACCAGGGTACTTTATTTAAAGCTGCTACATGGCAGAGGGGACAAAACTTTAGCCAAAGTGTGTGTGTGTGTGTGTGTGTGTGTGTGTGTGTGTGTGTGTGTGTGTGTGTGTGTGTGTGTGTGTGTGTGTGTGTGTGTGTGTGTGTGTGTGTGTGTGCTTTTTAAGGCCATCAACCTGACCTGCGACTGGTTGGGAGTATATGAAGACCTGGTTGAGGGGGTGCATGGGGTCATGTGCCAAAGAAAGTGCTTTGCATGAGATAGCATTGCTGTTGCTGTCAGAGAAGTTGAGAATGGACATGCCAATACTTATTGAGGCAGTGTGTGTGATACATGGAGTTTGTTCTTGCTGGCGGCAGTTACGATGATGAAGAAACAGATGGAACAGCCCACTATTATGCAGTACAGTAGTACTTCAGAACATATTATTAGTTTTATATAATATAACATGATATAGTATAATACACTTTAATATGATACAATGTAATATGATTAGGATATTTTACTTCCAGTTATTAAAGGCAGAGCTGTCAATAAAAAAGAAAAAACCCTCTTTCATCATCCCAAATAATTGCCCGTTTCTAGGACAACGTCTATGAAGATGACGAGGGCAAACGTTAGCTATCAATAAGCCAGATGGAGCTTTTCCACCAGAGACGTGAGGTCATACTCATACTACTGCACCGACAGCCTTGCTTTAAATATGTAGTCTGAAGTGCGAGCGCCAGACTCCGAAGGTTGTAGTAACCTAAATGGACACAGGGAGGCGTCAGACGACCAGGATGTACACTTGGAAAACTGCGCAGTGCATAGGCTACTTAAAAGTCGACTTTCCTGCTGTAGTGACGACAGCTGCAGTCTCAGTGGGGTTAAGGGTCGAGTAGAGGTCAGGTTTAGGAGTTCTGGCTGGGTTGTGGTTGAGTTTCGGGTTAAGGTCAAGTTTGGCGCTACGGTTCGGATGTCGTCGTCTCTCTCCCACTTCGGGGTCCTTGGACTGTTAGGAAATGGCAGTGAGTCACCTGTTCATACCTGCCTTGCCAGTAAACCGCATCGAAGTAAAACTTAGTCACAGATGTCACACGTCGGTTGAGATAAGTACGCGTAGCCGAGCAGGTGGAATGTCAACTAAACGAGAGGAAGCACGTCGGGGGAGTTGCTGCTGCTGTCGAGACGCTGGCCCGCGCGTTTCAGCGCCAGCGGAGGAGCCGAGCAGCGTGGCGGCGGCAGCGCGCCGCCGCCACGCTGCTGCGTGTTCAGCGCTGCCGCGGGATGACAAAGTGCATTAATCATACCGGCAGAAAACTGCGCCTGATTAATTATCCCCGAATAAATAAGTCGTTACAGGGAGAGACGGGAGCTGTCAACCGAGTAAGTTCCAAGGTCTCTCTCTCTCTCTCTCTCTCTCTCTCTCTCTCTCTCTCTCTCTCTCTCTCTCTCTCTCTCTCTCTGTGTAACTGTCTTGTCTTCTCTCGTCTCCTCTTACTCTTTATCCGTCCATATTCACGCGGCTTTTCTTTAAATGTGAGAACATATTTTGAGGAGCACACTGGAAAAAGTGAAGGCTCACTGATCAGTGCGGTTGGTGAAAATGGGGCTGTTGGGCCGGTTGGATCCTTGAGCCTGAGGACCCCGATCATCCGCTTTGCATAAGGGCTTCAGTTGAGGTAAGCACGAGAGGCCATTTATCACGCCGCTCCCTCATCCTGATAACATCACAGCACTAAAAGGAGGCCTGGAAAAGCGCACACACACAACCACACACACACACAACCACACACACACACACAAACACACAAACATAAACATTACTGGACAGGTGTGAGAAAGCAGATCGGTTATTGTTCCCATTGCTGGGGGGAAAGCAACTGAACAGCAAACTGAAGAGAAAGAGAAAGAACACCTTGGGAAAACAAGGAAAACGGTCCACATTGTTAATGTAGTTTCATGGCAACTTTGAGGTTTTTTCACCGCTTTTCAACTAAATGCCCAAAATTCAAAAAACTGAAATTTTGACTTCAGCGGTGGATGACTACAGTTCAAGTCATGGTGTTTAATTGGAATTGCACCGTTTTTGTGTCAGGCTTTATCAAAGTCTTAGCCCCGCTGGTGTTGAGTCAGACTCGCCACATTAAACCCTTGGACTTGACTAGGTCTTGGCCTACCTGGGGTAGACTTGAATACAAGGCTAATAGGTTGTATATAAGAGGTACATAATAGGTTGTACATTTTACATCTACATGTAAAATCAGCCTCAAAGACCAGAACAACGCAACAGAACTTGATGAAATGATGGAAAGTCATGTTTTTTGGTTAAATGCTGAGGACATCTAACATCTCTTTATCTACTGTTTTGACTACATCTGTGTGCGTGTGCATGTGTGTGTGTGTGTGTGTGTGTGTGTGTGTGTGTGTGTGTGTGTGTGTGTGTGTGTGTGTGTGTGTGTGTGTGTGATTGCATCAGTGTGCACAGAGGGGGTGAGCAGGGTCAGCAGTAACACGAGGAACAGAAAGTGTGGGAAAGTGATAAGATCAGAGCATTACAGGTCAAGATGGAAAGTCAGTCCTCAGCAAAGAGCTGCAGTCACCTGCATCCTAGCTCACTCTTTCTCAGTGTCTCTCTATGTTGGCCTCTCTTCATTTTACTCTCTCTCTCACACTCACACATATGCATATCAGAGCTATGCACGAAGAGGTCTAGACAGACTTAGATAGGAAGTATCTAGTATTTAACTGCTTATTTTACTTGTACATGAAGTATGTGACAAATAAACCTTTGAGTCTTTGAATCTCTAGAACTTCAACATCTGAACAGGTATACCGCAGGTCCTTTGTACAAACCACAATAGAGGAGCTATGTTGGCTCATATCTGACTTTTATCTAATGTAACGGACCAGAAATGAATGTATTTGAGTATAAACATTTGCTTATTTATGGTTATTCACCCTTCATTTACAGGCCATTTTCTCACATGTGGCCTCAGGAACAGGTCAGTAAGATAACATCTTTGGCAGGCATGCCTAAACATCTGCCCTGGGATGTCAAGGACCAACATTCAGATTGGTCTCGACTGTAAAATATGGCTTGAGTATTTTTTTTAATAAGTACTTTGCAAATACTAGAATATAGTATGTATATATATATATATATATATATACATATGAAATACACAGCATTTAGAGAATTCAGGTCCTACAAAGTTCTTCTGCAGTGTGTTTAGTGTGTTGTGAAGGCCCCGCTGTGGGCATCCCTGATCCACCATGTGCTGGGACGTTGAGCAGAATTTGTCGACTGTATCTCTAGTTATACTGCACTCTTCTTAAAGTTCATTAAAGGCCTTTCCTCCCGGTTAGTAAGCAGGGTGAGGTGACCTTATGGCGATAACATCTTTAATTGTGACCACTTGGTGTCACTAGATATCTCTGATCAATATCTCTGTACAAGCCATAACCATGTTCCTCTGACTCATCCCTCTGCCATATTCACAATACAATTATTAGAATTGATTGTCCCCGAGCTGTTTAAATATCACAATCCTCTTTAAGATTAAGGGGACATGGCGTAACCTGAAGGAAGGCAGAATGTGTGTGTTTGCGTGTTAACCACTGCAGGGTAGGAGAAACGGGGGTTTTCATGGTGGTTTCGTAGAGGACGAATTTGGCGGCAGCCATCTTGGATGTAGTGGTATCGCCCTGGCACGGTATTGTGTCTGCGGGCATTCCATCTGCATCTGATTTGAATCATTCTTTATCTCCCTCGCTCTCTCTCTCTCTCTCTCTCTTTTTTTACGGTTTCAGTTTCAATCTCATCATCAACCACCCTCCATCTTGCTTCCTCCCTCCCTCTTCCTTGTGCCGACTCTCTCATTTGGAAGTGTAAAATAAAATGTGTGTTGAGAAAATGAGAGAGAGCTGGAGAGATGAACATGCAGTAGAGGAGGGTACCCCCCACCCACATACACACACACACACACCCACACACACCTCTGCCGCCCTAACCCCCACCCTCTTGTTACCTTCCCTAGCTCATTTGAATAAATTAACACCCCATGATGTCTCGTGTGCGCGCACACACACACACACATTCAAGCAGACTGCATACACTTAAATGCATACACACACACACTCAAGCAAATGCAGACACATGCACACACACATCCACATATACATGCTTGGCTGAAGGGTGGAAGAGCTGCCAGAAATATCCTTCCTGTGCTTTGCTACCATGTAAACACATGCACACGCATACATCCACTGATGGGCTGATACACTCGCACATCTGTCACAACATTTGCGCATGCCCAGTTAAAGACAAACAAAACACTATTGGTCGGTGCTTTGCTCCTCGTGTATTGCAGCAGGGTGGTGTGTGATTCATATTGGCCTAATGCAAATGAGGCTTCTCCGTACTAGGGTTGAACCACAGGTCCAAGGAGCTCGGGAATCCCTGCTGTGTCTTCAGTCTTGTTTCCTAATAAAAATAACACCAAAAAAAAAAAAGTTTTTCCTTACTGGTAATTGGAGAAACTTAGTAGGATATTGTGTTTTACAATTTTGAATAGCTAATAATTCATGCAGAATTGGAGAATTAGGACAAAATAGCCAGTACAAAAAACTGTGTACCTTACCTCCTCATACGTGGACCACAGTTATGTAGCTTTGCATTAATTTTACACACACACACACACACACACACACACACACACACACACACACACACACACACACACACACACACACACACACACACACACACACATCCCTGAACAAGTTATCTGTTCACTTATTTAGATATCTGCAGTCCTGAGGCTAAATCCTGAAGATCAATAGTTCGGCATGTGAGTCAGGGCTGTGCTGCTAAAGACAGGAGCAAAGGACCCTTTGGAGTGACTGTTCCTCGTTGATGTGGAGGCCGATCCCATACCATCGACGGCGTCACCCTTACATGCAGCCATGGGCCCAGGAAATCCTCCTGGCGCATCTTCAGCAAGCCTGTGATGACTTTAGAGTTTGGGGAGGATCCACAGAAAATCTCTTTAAAGGACTTTACACTGTCTGAGACAACCAATGAGAGAAGGGAGGTTCCTTAGCAGCTGTGTAATTGTTTTCCACAGTACAACCCGCATCTGTAGAAGCGGAAAGAGTGTTGACCATTTCTGCGGACAGTTTGTGACAAAACTGTGAAACAGACTTGTGTAACACAATGGGTGGACTTTGCTCGTTGAAGAGGTATTTTCCTAACTTAAAAAAAAGAATTAAGATGCGAGACAGTCTTATGCAATAAGATTGAGTATTTCAATTTGTGAAGTTTCTTGTGGGCGTTGGGCACGTGCAGTTTTTAGGAGCATGCATGCACAAAAGCCACAAAAATGGCAAATAAGATGATTTATGTTTTTTTTTAAAAATAGATTACAATTTGCCTTTGTTGTTTATTTATTTATTTTTTATTGGGTATGATTTTAGGATGCCACAGTTTTGCCAATGCCCTGCACTGGATGTTTATTTTATTTATCATTTGGTGCTGCTTCTTTTTTTTTATTGGGAACCTGCCATAATAATAACCTATGGAAGCCTATAAATAACTTGTGCTAGACTTATTTTCAAAAGTTAAATAGGCCTATTTTCCCATCTGTTCTGATAAGCCATTTGTTTATTGTGGAAATAAGACGTACAGTGTAAACTGGAGCCCTTTCTTTGAGTTTTAATTTTGCAGTTAAGTTATTTAGTTTCTCTAGGCCTGTTAAACCACAGTGAAACCTTCGAAGTCAACTTTCAGTTTGTGTGGGACTCCAGGGATTTTCTAAGAGGAATACAATACAATACAATGCTCATAGTGTGCAATCTGCCTCTTCTTCTCTCTGTGTCATTCCACCTGAGTGCCCCACCCACTCTCATGCAGACCCACCGTCATCACTGCTACTCCTGCATCAGCCTCCTCCCTCTGCTCATTTAGATTACTGTAACCTTGCAAAGACGCAAACGCTAGCATAGCATGCCCCCCCCCTCCTAATTCCAACCTTGCCGAGGTTCCAGTGGGCTGGGGGCTGTGCATTAATACCAGATACATTAGCGCTAATATGATCGTAGCATGCAGTCACAGCCTGAGGGGAGCTCTGATTGTCTGAGCATTAACATTAACATCCACATTAACTTTCCTGCCTCATCACTCTTCCTGTCTGCTCATGCCTTCCTGTTTTTTGCTGTCTTTCTCTCTCTCTCTCTCTCTCTCTCTCTCTCTCTCTCTCTCTCTCTCTCTCTCTCTCTCTCTCTCTCTCTCTCTCTCTCTCTCTCTCTCTCTGTTTCTCTCTCTTGCTTTTTTCTTCTCTGTAAGCTCCTCATTTACACTCTCCTTTTTTTCATCGCTGGCCCTTTTTCTTCCTCAATCAACAATCTCTCTTTCTCTCAACCCCCCTTATGCTTCCCTCTTTTCTTCCCTTCTTCTCTCCTCTCAATTCCTATCTCCAGGCAACGGCAGAGTGGAGTGATGGAGATGAGTCATATGGGGTTGTGTGTGTGTGTGTATGTGCGTGTGTGTGTGTGTGTTGTTTTTTTTTTTAATGGTGTGATGATGGTAGCAGTCTGTCCTGGGTTCTGTCCACAGTGACAGTTTCTATAGCTGTCTGGGAACTGCTTGCCTTTTCTGTGGCCTGGCCAGCCCTGCTCAGCCTGTCAGTCCCCATGATGATCACTGGCTGACATACAGCACAACCTGCTTGGCGCTGTCAGGACGACTCATCATCCCCCTTTAACCAGCTCGCCAAGCTGCCTTTTGATGTCCTGACAGAGACTTAACGTGTGACCATGCAGGGCTTGAGATGTTGGGTGGAGCTTCTGTGGCTGAGAAACTCTGACTGGGTGCTGAGATCAAGGGTCCAGATCCTACTGTAGAAACAGCTTGGTGTGAGGAGAAGAGAAGAGCAAGAGAGACAGAAATTTTGATTTGATTTTTAAAAGTAACTTTTATTTAAAAAAATACAACCATATTCAAAACACAAGCAAATAAATAGATACTTAAAAATGAATAAATCACATCAATTCTCCAGAAAGAAACAAGGTGGTTGTCTTTTACCAAGCACAACACATCCCCATGAGCCCAGATCACACTGGATTGCTCAATATCTTTCATTTCTCTGTAATAATTAAAATCAATCATCATCATGGCTTTCACCATTCTTGTAACCAGCAATTTTACATCAATGTCTACTGAGCTGTCAATCTTCCTCTTTCTGCTTACATAAATAGCCACTTTTGCTTTTCCCAAGATAAATTTCATTAGTTGACATTTTTCTCTTACAGTTTGTTTGTATTTAAACCTCAGAATGAACGTGTGCTTGGAGAAAACCTCCCCTACCTTACTGAATAAACTCTCCAACAACATGAACAGTGGTACCAGGCGCACACCCTCTAGGTGACAGTGGAAAACCGTTTCTTTGTAAGGACAAAAAAGACATTTATCACTGACACCTTGACTAATAATGGAAAGAAAAGCATTAACTGCTACTATTCCATGTACAATTCTCCACTGTAATTCAGCAACCTTTTTTGTTAATGGTGGTTTGTATAAACCCCTCCAAGCAGATTTGACATCATCTCCCAAGCCCAGATGACTTCGCCAAGGTGTGTCAACACAGTTGTTTATTTTACCCTTGTTTAGACACTTAACCATCATTCCATATACGAATTTTCCTTTTACCTCTTCCAAATTTAGAAAAATACTCCTTTTCTTATCTAAAACAGAACCTGAACAGTCATCAAAACTGGGGCGAAAACTTGAACAAGGAAAAGGGTCGTCTATATTAGGCACGATCAAACCATTGCTGAATTCATTTAACAGGAGGGATTCATGCCCCGTCAGACAGTGTTCAAGCAGCTTGTTGATGATCCTCACACATCGCACTCCCAGACCAGCCGCTAGAGCAGCTGCATTGTCCAAGTCAGGTCCAGCAGTGTTCACCACCGATCCAAGGGTTAGAATCCCTGCTCTGCAAAACACTCCTGTGACTGCTGATCCTGCCCAGCAGGGGGTGTCCAGACATACTCCATGCACCACAGGCTCCCTCAACAACCAGTATAAGGAGTCACATTGCATTTTCCTCTCTTTCACCATCATTTTCCACACTGTGAAAACTCTGTGGTAGAAAAGTGGCAAGGTTTGAAACTTCAGAGTTTTTAGATCCATGAGGAACAGTGAGTCATGCAGTCCCAGACCACCAAACTTCTGCAAAACTGTGCATGCCAGTGGTTTCCACACCAAGTCTTTTGGGCCATAAAGCAGTCTCTGGATAAACTGAAGGCAGAAAGCAGCACCTCTACAGGCCAAATGTACAAGTTCTTGTCCTCCTTCCTCCTTTGGGAGAAAAAGAACAGCCCGGGGAATCCAGGGCAATTTATCCCCAAGAACAAATTAGATAAATAAATAAACTAAAACAGCTTGAATTCGTGAAAGTATGTTTGAAGGGGGATCAACACAAACTGATATGTGCCATAATGAAGAGGACATTAGATTGTTGATTACAAGTGTCCTCCCTTTGTAAGACATGCTTGGCAAGAGCCATTTCCATTTTCAAGCCGGCCTTCTATTTTTTCTAAAACATTCTCCCAGTTCTTTTCTAGCACAGATTCTTCGCCTAAAAAAACTCCAAAGTACATTATCCCTCCTTTTTTTCCAAGGTAGCCCTCCTGGTAGAACTAAATTGTCTAGTGGCCTTTTCCCAACCATCACAGCTTCACTTTTTTCCAGTTCACCTTAGCAGATGAAATGTTTTTAAAAAGACCTACAGTCCCCTCCAAGATATCGATATCTCTCTGTTTGTTAATCATTACCATAACATCATCTGCATATGCTGAAATTTTTACCGCTGAAGTACAACGTGGGGGAAAAAAAACAAAACACCTGAGAGTTATTTTCTGAGTTTGTGAAGAAGAGGCTCGATGGAAAGGGAATACAGCATCCCAGAAAGCGAGCATCCTTTACGTACTCCCCTCTGTACATTAGAAGGTGCAGCCAAACCACCATTAATTTTTAGTATACTCACAATATCATGGTACATTACCTGGATCTTAGCTATGAAACCTGGGCTGAACCCAAAAGCATTTTGCATCTGCCACAGATACTTGTGTTCAACCCAGTCAAAAGCCTTTTCCCGGTCTATGGAAATGGGACCAGTATCTATACCCAATGAGCCAGAGATGTCTAAAACATGCCTAATTAGAATGATTTTATCACTTATTAACCTGCTGGGCACACAGTAAGTCTGGTCAACATGAATGGCCTTACTCATCACCTTTCTAATTCTAGAGGCTAAAACTTTAGAGAGGATTTTATAGTCCCCACTAAGCAGAGATACAGATCTCCAGTTCCTCAGATCTTGTAGATCTCTGTTTTTCAGCAGCAAAGTGGTAACTACCCTTCTACAGCTCAGTGGTAGTTGTCCTTTGCACAAACTGTCCTGAAGCACCTCCAACAGATCTTTACCAATCACAGACCAAAAAGATTTATAAAACTCAACTGGCAGTCCATCAATGCCAGGTGCTTTTCTATTTCCCAGACTCATGAGAGCAGTATACAGTTCATTCGGAGACAGTTCTGCATCCAACACCACATTAGTATCAGCGTCCACCTGAGGTAGCCCAGCATAAAAAGATCTAGTCAAATTTGAATCCTCCACATATTCACTTTTAAAGAGTTCATCATAGAAGGAGGTGGCATGTCTGTGGATCTCAGGGGTTCCCATTATCGTGGTTCCATCTTCGGAGTGTAACGAATGAATGATTTTCTTCTGACAACTTTCTGGCTCCAAACCAAACCAAAAAAAAAACTATGATGAGGCATCCATTTGAGACACATTCATGAAATGTGAGCGGACCAGAGCTCCCTGTGCTGTAGTGCCCAACAGCTTGGCTAAGGCAGCCTTTTTAGCTTTAAAAGGGCTTCAATATGCCCTTGATTTCCTGTAGAATCCACTAAACTCTGTAATTCTACTACTTCAATCTCCAGTTCTTTAAGAGATCTGGTAATGTGCTTGGTGACATTGCGACATTACTGCTGACATAATTGTTTTATTTTGCTCTTTCCTATATCCCACCATTGCTGTACTGAAGAAAAAGCAGATTTGCTTTTCTATGTAACGCCCATAGAAATTCAAAGCCTCTGAAAGATCTATCATGTAAAAGGCCAGTATTAAATGCCAATATGTGCTCTGTACCTTAACATTCTGAATGAAAAAGGAGCACTGAACAAGACAATGGTTAGAAAAACCAACAGAAACTATTTGACATGTTTTAAAGATACCAAAATGATGTTTAAACGAATAAAAACGATCAAGTCTGGCCAAAGATAGCAAATTGTCCTTGGAGTGACTCCAGGTGTACTGCCTGTCACTCCTGTTAAATCCTCTCCAAACTTTTTTTGGCCATGGGTTTCAATCAACTGCTTAAGTTTGGCAGATGAAGCGGGATGAGGCTCTAGATGATTCCTGTCTAGTTTGGCATTTTCTGTACAATTAAAATTCCCTCCCAGAAACTAAAAAACATCAGTACAATTGTGAATTACATCACATAAGATGTTCAACAGTCTCATTCTCTCGATGCCCGAAACTGGAGCATAAACATTCACAAAAATAATTTTCACTCCTTCATATTGTACTGGGATTTTTAGAATATGACCACACATTATTTCTTCAACCTCAAAAAGAAGAGGGACTAAAACTCTTTGAAAAAAGCACACCAACACCACCACTGTTAGCTAATTTATGGCTTAGAATTACTTCCCTAGACCACTCCTTCTTCCAGTCACGTTCATTCATGACGTCACTGTGAATTTCTTGTATAAAAACCACATCTAACCTTTTCATTTTTACCAATTTGAAAAGAGAAGCTCTTTTCACATCACTCCTTGCTCCGTTTATATTTAAAGACCTTATTTTCAAATCTGTCATAAAAAGGAAAGAAGTTGTCTCTGCAACAAGAAAAGCACATACAAACAATATGAGGAGAACAAATTTTATTTTAATCATCATCAATTAGTTGTGCTTTGACTTTGGTCGTAATTTTCTTGAGCCAGTAAATCTCTTGGTCACTAAAAGCCCCCCTCTCCCTTCCTCAGCCGTGCCACAGACCTGACAAAAATATTTTGAATCAGGAAAAAAACTTTTCAGTTTAACTGCCCTTTGCCCGTTAGTTTCAATTAGAAAAAAAGTATTTTCTCAAGGGGATAAAAAATGGTTTCATCTTCTTGTGATGACGTCCACTCACATTCCCCATCAGATGAATCATCCAACACTTTCTTAGCCTTGGCACCACCCTGTTCTTTGACAGACATTTTCCTTTTACTACGTTTAATTGTTAGACCCTTCTCCTCCGTAGACATGTTTTCATCATCACTGACACTTTCCAAACGTTGACTGCAGCTTTTTTTTTAAATTATCTTTGTTACATTTCTTTTCCTCTGTCAGCTTGCGTTTTTCTGATTTCTCTCTGGTCTGGGTATTATCGACTTAATTTCTACCCCCCCTCCCTTTTTTCTCCTCAATTGTATCTGGCCAATTACCCTGCTCTTTTTTTTTTTTAGCCGTCCCAGTCGTTGCTCCACCCCCCTCTCTGCCGATCTGGGGGGAGCCCCGACAGACCAGAGGAGGTGCTAGTGCAGCGACCAGGACGCATACCCACATCTGACTTCCCATCCGCAGACACGGCCAATTGTGTTTGTTGGGACGCCCGACCAAGCCGGAGGTAACACAGGGATTTGACCCGGCGATCCCGCGTTGGTAGGCAACGGAATAGACCGCTGCGACATTTCTACTCTAAGCTTGATCCTGTTTCACGATCTGCTCCCTACCCTGCATGTCTTCCTTGGTCTCCTCTTCTTTTTCTGCAGACTGCTGTGCACCGGGCGAGTCAGACTCGGCTGCAGGCTGCGGCGCTTCAGGCGGGCTCGAGCTGGCCTGCTCTCCGGCCTCAGGGCAAGACCGAAGTCGAACCAAATAATCCTTCTGCCCCGCAACCGAAGCATTTCATCATTTCAGAAGTCGAAAACACAATAACTTTGGAAGTGAAAGTCACGTTCAAATCACCCGTGCTGTCCTTGAGGATCATGAAGACCTGTCTTCTGTGACACACGTGTGTTAGCTTTGTTGACTTGGACCCCAGCAGAACCAATTTAATGGGAGACACCAGCTGCCCGAAACGTGTCAGCTCCATGGCCAACACTTCATTTTTTTGATAAACGGAGGTGTGTTTGAGATAGTTATCTTCTCTGCCAGGTTCACCAACGGGAGAACAGGGGTGAGTGAAGGAATCGCGAATCACTACGCCATTTTCCACTTTGACCACGTCGTCTAGCAAAATGACAATAACTTTGTCCATGTGAGAAGCAGACTTCACACTTTCAAAACCGACAACCTCTCCGACAGCACAGCTGGCCTCCTCCACACTCGGTAGTATTTTAACCGTATGTTGGCGTGTCAGCTTTTCCAGCTCCGCACTACTACTGACAACGGGCATATAGTGCCCGGCTGCCAACCGCGCTACCAAACTAATGCCAAAACTTAACCACCACCACCTAATAACAAACTAAACACAATAAACATAGAACAGATCAAGAGAAAGCACAGCATTTCCACTCACACCAAAGCAAAAATAGACGCTACAAAGAGACTTGTTGCTGCAGCAGTACATTCCCTACAACCACTAGAATATTGCTTTAATAAGTGGTTAGCGCGGTCGCCTCACAGCAAGAAGGTCCTGGGTTCGAGCCTCGGGGTAGTCCAACCTTGGTGGGTCGTCCTCTGTGTGGAGTTAACATGTTCTCCCCGTGTTGCGTGGGTTTCCTGCGGGAGCTCCGATTTCCTCCCACAGTCCAAAGACATGTAGGTCAGGTGAATCGGCCATACTAAATTGTCTCTAGGTATGAATGTGTGTGTAGGTATCGGCCCTGTGATGGCTTGGCGGCCTGTCCAGGGTGTCTCCCTGCCTGCCGCCCAATGACTGCTGGAATAGGCTCCAGCATCCCCACGACCCTGAGAGCAGGATAAGTGGTTCAGATAATGGATGGATGGATGGAAGGACCGAAGCAAAAAAAGAAAAAAAAACAAAAACGCTTACTCCGTTCACTCACTCACTCACACTTCCGCTCGAGAGAGAGAAAGAGTGTTTTTGAATTTTTAAACAAGTCTTTATTAAGCAAAAAGATTATCAAAAACAGACTTGAAATCTTTTTAAACAAACATTTGTCAAATTACAAACACTCAACATGCGTCTTTTAACAATCCCAAAAACAATCATTCAACAACAACTCAAAACATAAAAAACAAAAACAAAAACAGGTAAGACCCCTTTTATCCAAGCTGTGCAGCAAAAATCAGCTCATCCTTGATGGTTGAACACAGCACCCTTTATAACACCACAGAATTGTGGATTTGTCCAGATCTTTCATTGCCTTGTAATAACTGAAATCTACCCTTATCCTGGCCTTGACCATCCTGCTAAACAACAGTTCAACATGACCTTCTACACACTCTTCAGTTCTTCTTTTACAGGCTCACATAGATAGCCATTTTTGCCTGCCCTGCAATGACGTTTAAGAGTTGGCATTTAAATTTTAGATGTTGGCTATATTTGAAACCAAAAATAAAATTCTGTTCACAAAAACTTTCCCCAGATGATCTAAATAAATGTTCTAGTAGCAGAAACAGGGGCGTAAACCTCACACATTCTAATGAACAATGAAAAACTTGTTTCTCTCTGGGCACAATAGGGACAGTTGTCATTCACATTAGGGTGTAGCACAGAAACAAAATCATTGACCGCCACTATGCCATGCAAGACTCTCCACTGCAGTCACCAGCTTTTTTAATTAACGGTGGTTTGTATAAGCCCCTCCAGACTGGCTTCACATTCTCTCCCAAGCCCAGCTGGGCTCTCCAGGGTGCATCAGTCCGACAACTCAGTTTTTCTTTATTCAGGATTTTTATCATTATTCTATACATGGTCGTACCTTTAAGTACATTCAAGCTCTCATTAAGAACATTTTCCAAATCCAAAAGTGGCCCCGTGCAATTTTTCAGATCAGGAACAACTATTAAACCAGGAAACGGATCTTCAAAATTGGGATGAATAAAACCACTACAGTATGATGTCAAAAGTCCCAGTTCTTTTGCTGGGAGCTGACAGTTCCACTTAAATAGTACCTGACTAATGAGGCATGTAGATTTCACTCCCAGGTGAGATGCTAGTGCAGCAGCATTGTCAAGATTGGGCCCAGCCAGCTCCACCACCTGACCCAACGTGATGACCTTTACCTGGCGGAACAGTTTTAATACAGTGGGTCCGGTGTCGTAGAACGTGTCCATACGCCCACCATACACCACTGGCTCTTTTAGAAGCCAGCTCAGAGAGTCAGAACAGCCCATTCTCTCCATCTTAAAAATATTTCACACTCTTATGATCCCACGATAAAAACCAGGCAATCCGTTGAGGTTTGAGTTGTTAATATCCATCAAAAACAAAGGCAAGTCTATTCCGAGTCCACAAAAACGTTGAAGTATTGCACAGGCTGCTGGTCACACACTACGTCTGTGACAGGATCACTGTGACATTTCCCTATCGGCCCGCAATCCGCCAGTATACGTTGCACCGGCGTACTGGTTGGCCTGTGAGTATGTGCGCCTGTCATGGCCTATGATCTGGGCTCTCCCATCTCCTGATTGGTGCTTTGGTTCACCTGATGATGTTGTGCACCTGTGCTGGGGACTATTTGACAGTTTTTTGCAGACATTCTGGGTCGAGTCTTAGAGAGGCCTCATATAGATCTGTGGAAGCGCTTGGATCCTGAATTCTCATGCGTCCTCTGTGAGAGTGTTTTTGCGTAGTTTAGTTTTGTATGTTTATTCTAGTTTGCATTTTTCCCTGCCCTGTGTGGCAGTAGTCTTTTGTTGTGTGCTCTGGGCCAATACAGCGACTTTGTACTTACCAGCTGCCTCTGCCTCTTCTCTGCAATTGGGTCCAAATACACAGTGTTACAGCAAGACTCATCCAGTACGGACCCAGCAGAGAAATCGGCGTACTGGAAACAACGGAGGCCGGTGTCTGGGGTGAACGGCCTCCGGTGAGGGATTGCTCAGCTGGATAACCAGCAGCCTACCTCCCGGTCTGCTGGCACTGAACCCGCTAGCCGCCAGCCTGCCTACCGCCCGGTAAACCGCCGATCAAGGGGTGGCGAAGCCGGCTCCAGCCTTGGACCCATTCTGGGGAACCCGCCTGGCCAGGGGAGGTTTCCACCAGTCCCATGTTCCTCGGCAGCCGGCCGACGTCCTGACCGACTACCAGTCGCCGGCCACATCGGCCGACTCCTTCTACAGGTTCCTGTTCGGCCGTCCGAGCCTCGGCTGCCCAGCGTCCGAGCCTCGGCTGCCCAGCGTCCCCAGGGCGCCTCTGAAACCTGCTCCACGAGCGGCTGCCGGGCCGCCTCCGCAGCCTGTTTCCCCCGCGGCCGTCTCGCCGCCTCCGAGGTCTGGTTGCCCAGTGGTCCTCCAGCCACAGTGGTACTATTCGGCGTCATCCGTCTGCCCGTCCGCCAGAGATGCTCTGCGTCCTGGTTGCCCTCCCGAACGGTCCCAGCCCTCGGGCAACCCGCCTGGGATTCCTGGACCCATTCGTTCTCCCCTTGGGCCCCTCTGTACATCCTTCTGGGTCCTTTGGTTTTGGGATGTCTGGAATCCGTCCCTTGGGTGGGGAGTACTGACCGATCACTGGCCAGAGGACCAGCAGCCTCTGACATTTCCCTATCAGCCAGTATGCGTTGCACCCGCATACTGGTTGCCCTGTCAGTATGTGCACCTGGCATGGTCTGACCTGGGCTCCCCCATCTCCTGATTGGTGCTTTGGTTCACCTGCACCTAGTCTCCCTGGTTGGCCCCTGATCTGGGCTCTCCCATTTCCTGATAGGTGCTTTGGTTCACCTGCATCCACTCTCCTTGAATAGCCTATGATGTTGTGCACCTGTGCTGGGGACTATTTGACTGTTTTGCAGACATTCTGGGTCAACTCATGGAGAGCCTTCACGTAGGTCTGCGGAAGCCCTTGGATCCTGAACCCTTATCTGCCTCCTCTGTGTGAGTGTTTTTGTGTAGTTTAGTTTTGTATTTTTGCTTGCTCTGTGTGGCAGTAGTCTTTTGTTGTGTGCTGTGCTGAAGGCCAGTAAAGCGACTTAGTACTTATCAACTATCTCTTCCTGTTCTCTGCAATTGGGTCCAAATACACAGCATTACAGTCCCTAGGCCCAGTGAGCAAGCTCTGAATGAACTGGAGGCGGAAGGCTGCTGACCTGATGGCTCAGCCCTTGACCCCCTTCATCTTTAGGAAGGTACAGCACACTCTGAGGAATCCAGTGCAAGTTGTCCTAGGAAAAAGTTCACCAGTACAGCCTGAGTCTTGGCCAGGAGGTTGGTTGAAGGATCAAAGCATGTTCGTTGGTGACACCAGGTTGTTGATTACTAACATGTGACCCCCCATGATAGTTTTGGTCGAATCCGTTTCTACTTCCTCAGACGCCCTTCTATTTTTTCTAAAACATTCTCCCAAATCTTATTTGAAAAAGTTTCATTCCCCACAAACACTCCCAGATATTTCATCCCTCCCGTTTTCCAGGGCAACCCCCCCCCAGGTAACATGAGCTCACCGTTCAGTGCTCCAGACAACTGACACCTCAATTTATTCAACAGGGGCTCAATGGTCAGAGAGTACAACATTCCAGACAAAGAGCACCCCTGCCTAATTACCCTTTAAACCTTAAAAGGAGCACTCAAACCACCGTTAATTTTAAGTACACTCATGTCACTGTACAAAACCTTGATCTTGGCTATAAAACCTGGGCTGAAACCGAAAGCTTTCATGATTTGCCACAAGTGCTGGTGTTCAACTCGGTCAAAAGCCTTTTCCTGATCTATGGAAATAAGACCAGTTTCAAATCCCAATGAACTAGAGATGTCCAAGACATCCCTAATTAATGTAATGTTGTCGATGATCAGCCTACCGGGAACCCCAAGTCTGGTCAACATGGATAACCTCCATCACTTTTCTCAGTCTGTTTGCTAACACCTTAGGAAAGATCTTGTAATCAGTGCAGAGCAGGGACACTGGCCGCCAGTTCTTAATGTCTTGCAAATCCCCTTTCTTCGGTAAGCGAGTAATGACGACCCTTTTGCAACTCTGAGGCAACCGCCCCTCAGTTGCACTGTTCCTCAGGACAATCAACAAATCCCCTCTGGGCACTGGCCAAAAAGACTTATAGAAGTCAACAGGTAAA
The DNA here is from genome assembly GCF_029633865.1 of Lampris incognitus. Classification (NCBI taxonomy): domain Eukaryota; kingdom Metazoa; phylum Chordata; class Actinopteri; order Lampriformes; family Lampridae; genus Lampris; species Lampris incognitus. The sequence continues at coordinate 23,920,871 of NC_079217.1, read as the reverse complement.
CCATCTATACCAGGTGCCTTGCCACTCCCTCGACTTTGCAGGGCATCATGAAGTTCGTCAGGGGACAGTTGTGCCTCGAGCTCTGTATTGAGTGCTTCCTCAATCTTTTTTAGCCCAGAATGATTCAGCCCCCAGCACATCCTGTCTGAATTCACTCTTATAGAAATCACTGTAAAACCCTGCTGCATATTTCAGAATCTCAGAAAAATCTGAAAGCTGCACACCAGTGTTGGTACGCAGAGAGCGAATGGTTTTTCTCTGCCCATTCTTGCGCTCTAGAAGAAACAAAAAATGAGAAGAAGCATCCATATGTGCATGTGACGTTCAGAAAGTGTGAGTGGACCAGTGCCCCCTGTGCTGTAATACCCAGCAGGCTAGCCAAAGAAGACTTTTTTGGATTTGAGAGCCTCTATACGGCCTCTATCTCCTGTGGAATCTGTCAAATTCTGTAGTTCTACCATTTCATTCTCTAGATCTCTCATAGATCTGGTTATGTCTCTGGTGACATAGCGAGTGTACTGCTGGCAAAACTGCTTTATCCAGCACTTGCCAATGTCCCATCATTGCAGTAGAGAACTAAATTTAGACCTTCGGCTTTTGTATTGGCCGCAGAAAAACTTAAAAGCATTTCTAAAGTTATCATTTAGAAGACCTGTGTTAAAATGACAGAAAGCACTATTTGTTTTAACACTCCTTATAAAAACCGAACACTGTACAAGAGAGTGGTCAGAGAAACAAACTGGAAGTATGTTACGTTGTTTAAACACATTAAAATAATGTTTAAAACAATAAAACCGACCAAGTCTTGCCATGGATAGCACATTATATTTGGAATGTGTCCATGTATATTGCCTTTGGAGCCCATAAAAAGCTCCCCAAACGTTTTTTAGTTCACCTGAATTAATCAAAGGTGTGAGCCAACTAAGAGATGCAGATGTGGTTCCTGATGTTTCCTGTCCAGCTTGCAATTCCCAGAAATAAATACTCCTCACTGTCACATTAACTAATAACATCAAATAACACATCCAAAAAAACTAATCTTTCAGGGCCAAGGGTTGGACCATAAACATTTATAAAAACTATTTTTATGTTTTCATAATGCGCTCATACTTCACTAGCTAGCATTTGACTACTTCCTCTACCTCAAGGGAGCATGGCAAAAAAAATCTGTTGAGAAAAGAATCCTGACCCCACCACTAATATTTATTTATGACTGAGAATCAGTTTTCCAGTTCAAACCCTCTTCCATGCAATTCCATTATCTTTTGTGCTATGCATTTCTTACACAAGCAAAACATCTATTTTCTTCGGCTCAACCAGTTTAAACACAGCAGCTCTTTTCATATCATCTCTCGCTCCTTTCAGATTTAAAGTGCCTAATTTTATATTACACATGAGAGGAGAGCTTAACTATGCCAAAAACAGGCTTACACTGACCAAAAAGCTAAAAATAACCAAACTTGTCTGAAACATCATCAATAAGTTGCAGTTTTACTTTCTGTGCAAGTTTTTTTTCAGTCTGAAGATTTCCTGCTCAGTAAATGCGTTTACCTCCAAATCTCCTGTGTTTTTCATAAAACATTTAACTGAGTCAACAAAAAGCTGCAAGTCTGGAAAGTAATTTTCCACCTCGACTGCCCTCAAACCCTTGGTAACCTGCAAAAACTTCCTGATTTTCAGGAAAGCATAGCTCCCTTCTGTGTCCACCTGTGTATGAGGAGAGGAACCTAACTCACAGTCACTTTCTTCTGGATTCTCCTCAGACAAAGAGGAGGATAGCTTTTTACCTTTTGAAACCCTCTTTGCTTTTAAATTTTCCTGTCTGCCCTCCATGGGCTTCCTTTTAATAGACTTTTTTAAAAATTTTATTTCATCATCCAACAGCATCTCTTCTCCAAGTACAGACTCTGCCACTCTAATAACAGTCTACTGTATTTGCGTGTTCTGACCACAAGTCATATCTCACCCTGCAAATTTGCTATGATCCCTGTTCTCAGTTTTTATTTTCTGTTTTATTCTGTTAAACCTCCCCTACCTGCCCATCCTGGCCATCAGCTTTAACCTGCCCAAGTTCTGTTACCTTCTCAGTGTGATCACCTTTTTTAACCTGCTCAACCTGCACACCTCCCTCTCCTGCATGCTCAGTCCATCCGTTTTCCTTATGTTCTCCAGCCTCGGTCTCTTTCTGTTTCACCACCTGGTCTATTTCTCCTGCCCCTCGCTTCCCGACCTCCTGTCTGCCCTGTGCCGACTCGGCAGCGCCGTCTCCAGCCGGAGATGCGCCGCTCATGGCGGCATCGGGGGACGATGGCGGCCCTTGAGGCTCAGACCTACCCTCACTCCTTTCGGGACAAGACCTTATTAAATGCCCCTCTGAACCACAATCAGAACATTTCATCATACCAGATGTAACAAACACAATGTAGTCACACTCGTCGATCCTGACTTTTAGCTTCAGATCCAAATCCTCCGCATTGTTTTTCAGAATTATGAAACCTTGCCTCCTATGGGACGTGTTTCAAGTGAGGAGACTGGCAACCGGAAGATACCTTTTTTTATCGGGGACACTAGCTAGCTGTCCGTATCTTGCAAGCTCCTTCTCCAAAGCTGCATTTCTCATGAACGGGGGAACATTAGAAATGGTGATTCTCTTGGCTGGGTTAACCAGCGGCAGAACGGGAGTAAACATGTCCTTAATCACCACACCACGTTCTACAACCTGGTTGACTTTCTCAACACTATCAAGAAACATAACTGTTCACTGATCATTCTGGATGCCGATTTTATGCTCCCATATCCCACATGTTCGCCTACCACGAGGCAGTACTCCTCCGCCGAGCATCGGACCACCGGAGCCACTTTAATCGCGTGCCGGCGTGTCAACTTTTCGAACGCCGTCCCTCCACCTCCCGCAGCGGCCATATTGTCCCGCTGGGCCGGTAGCACCGCTACCGAAAATGAAACAACGCCACTTAAACATACCACCGAAAAAAGCTAAATAAAAAAAACAAGAAAACCACAGAAAGCACATGAAAAGGACAAAACAGAAAAAGTTCAAGTTTTAGAAACTCGCTCACACCGAAGCAACACGCTGCTACTCCGTACAATCTCTCTCTCTGAGCGGAAGTACGAGTGAGAGAGAGAGAGAGAGAGAGAGAGAGAGAGAGAGAGAGAGAGAGAGAGAGAGAGAGAGAGAGAGAGAGAGAGAGAGAGAGAGAGAGAGAGAGAGAGAGAGTAGTTGATACAACATAGTTGAGACATTATATCACCACTGCAGGCTGAATTTAAACCCACTTATGTTTTCTTCTTCATATCTTCAGTGTTGGTAGCTTTTCCAAAACACCATGCTGCAAGTGTGCGTGTGCGTGTCTGTGTGTGGAGTTATTCAAGTGATTGTCTATGGCACAAACTACACCAGCATTGTCTGAGCACCTGTCCTACAACGTGTGGTGATTATGCGTGGGTGTGTCTGTATGTATGTACGTCTCGGTAGGTTAATTTCACTCAGTACAGTACGTGGGAGGACTGAGAAGGGAGCTGTTTGTGTGTGTGTGAGAGAGAGAGACGGGGGTGTCTCCACCTGTTACATAATGGAGAATACAAGAAAAGTATTCCACCATTCCACCTTGCCTGCCGCAACCACAAGGGACTCTTCGGTGGGAGTGAGAGACCACAGCTCACCTTAGAGTTCCCTCGTTCCACAGGCGGGTCTCCTTTTAGATGATTTCACTTAAAAATGACATTAAAACCACAACGGGGGAAGGGGCAGAGAGAGAGTGAGAGAGTTAGACGGCATCACATGGCAGAAAAAGGTGAAAGATGCCAGATGAAGGGGAGGGTGTAAGTGAACAGAAGCACGACTGTATTTCCGTTGCCTGAGAAGGAGGAAGGCCAGACAGCGCTGACTTGGTGCGTCGTCCTGAGTTATATTGCCAGCTAATGATTAAGAACAGGGCAAGGCCGGAAAAAGTATGACAGGATAAAAAGAAGGACGCTTTCGAGTTGATGCAGTCGTGAAACCTCGGAGAGCATAGGGTGCAAATCTGACGACAGTGGCAGTGCTATATTTACTCCTGTAACGGTGATTCAGACTACCTGATTATTAAGGCGCTGTAATGACGTTTAGGAGTTGGAAAGCATGTGCGCTGGTGTTGCACAGGAACACCACTCACACTGTGACGACATTTGTTGCTGGATGGGGAGCATTGCAGTAACATTGCCAGGGTTGCATCTTCACCTGGACTTTGTGTGCATGCCATCATTATACTGCATATCAAAACAAAGCATCTTTAAATACAACAGCAAAAAAAAAATTCCAAAACATGTTGTGTTAGTAGTTTGGAAAAATTTGTTTCCGGTTTCTCCTCCCACTTTTTGTTACATGCTACCCCATCAAGACTCGTGCAGTAATCTTTGTGTTCCCATCGTACCATTGGAAGGAATCGCTTCTTTGGCTTGTTGTTATTTTCCCAGCAACGACGGATGAAATGTCATATTTAGACACAGAAAAATGCTGGCACCAGATCGACACAGCGCTACGTGGGCTCCTCGTCTCGTGCCCTCTCGTCTTGTCTGCCTCGCAAAGGAAAGGTAGCTGCTCGACCTCTCTTTCTGCGTCTTTGACCCCCCCCCCGGCTTGGAAAAGACCAGCGGGTGTTATAGCACTGTTACGCACAGTCTCTCAGGGTGTGTGTGTGCGTGCTTGCGCGCGCGTGTGTGTGTGAGAGAGAGACAGACAGAGAGAGAGAGAGAGAGAGAGAGAGAGAGAGAGAGAGAGAACAATGTGCGTTTGAGAGAGAGCGTGACGGTGAGTGAAAGGGAGGACATACGTACTGCTACCACAGACTACAAGAACACTGAATCCATGCACCGCGTCAGTTTAGACTTTTGGGTTTGATCAGCGCTCCGTTTTATGTGTTTTGTTATTACAGAAATAAAGAAAAACTCAGCAATCCGGGAGCTTCCTGTTTTCCTCCTCCAAAAACAAACCGGACGGTGTCTCGGGAGTGAGCTCCGGTGCGCTTTGAGCGGTGACGTAGACGCGGTCCAACAGGTGCACAGAGCACCTTGCGATGGAGCGAAGCGCGAGGGCGCACCACCGCTATTGACATCTGCTCCCCTGCCCCCCCCCCCCCCACTTTCCTCCGGACATTACTCCTTTTTTCGCACAGAAACACCTCCCCGATATCACCATCGGAACTCCGTTACCCCGCTATCCACTCATTCTCGTTACAAAAGTGTCCACATCCAACCAACGACGCACGTAAAAAAATTAAAAAAAAAAGATTGTCCCAAACCAGGAGAGGTCCCGTGGCAGCTTCAACTTCCGTTCGCCCCCCCCTCCCTCCCTTAGATTGCAGTGGCTCACCTCTCCATCGCGGTACCTCATTAGAATAGCGGGGGAGGCGCTCCGGCAGCCGTCCCGGTAAGAGGAGGGAACGGGAGGCGGGTCCTCCTCCGTGGCCGCTCCTCGGCGCTGCTGAATGTGGGGCTATAGGGCTGGAGACACCGCCGGGGAGCATCAAGCAGCATCAGTCCAGCACGGAGCCTCGCCTGGCCGAACGCCGCGCCGTGCACTTCTTCGGGACTGCACACAATTCCTGCGAGATATAACTGCTGTTAATGGCATGTGGCTTGTAACTGTACTTCTGCTGTATTCTGTACAACAAGGTACGTTGGGAATGTGTGCGCCTCTGCCTCTGTGTGTGCGTGTGTCTGCCCGTGCTGCGTGCGTCTCCCCCCGCATGAGTCCAACGCTGAAGTTGGCGGTGCATGTTTCTGTGCCTAAATCAGCTTGATCAGTGGTCGGATTGGACTGACTGGGTGTCCAAAAACAGGGACAAAGATGTTAAAATGCATTTCAAAATTACACCTGGAAGTCGATTCATAACTTTTTTTTTCACCAGATAAATGTTGTTAAAAATGATTTTTCCCCCCACACACTCAGCCTTATCCCCCCCCTCCCTCATCTCCCGAACGGGTGTTTGGATTCATCTCACGCGCCCCTCAATGTCTTATTTAGATCAGCCGATCCTGATGATAATTATCCACAAAATTTCCCCCAAAATTCAACTGATGCAAATGTCCCGTTCCCTCTGTGTTGACGTCCACTGAGAAGCAGAACCCCTCCTCAAAGCTGATCTGTTATAAGATGCAACAAAAATATAGCGGGGTTTTGCATTTGCATGATGATTATGTGGAGGTGTCGTGAATATGGAGGCTGTTGAATAGGGGGGAGAGGCAGATAGGGATCTGCAGGCGCGCAGGCGGATGGACGGGGGGGACTTAAAAACAGAGGTTGTCCTGCTGTAGTTGCGCGATATTGGCTTGGAAAAAGTGGACAGATGACTTGTAACGCTGACTTCCCCCCCTGTCCCATCTCAGCTCGGAAGTGGTTTTGGGTGTGCGCTTCTGGGGGAGCCTAGATATGTATCAGCTCACATTTGGGGGGGGGGGCACAACATGATTGCAATGCGTATATACATGTGTGTGAGCGTGCGTGTGCGTGCGTGCGCGCGGCAACAGAGGTCAATACATGTGAAGGCAGATGTGTGAACTGATGCTGTGTTTTTTAAGCGTGTTTGCCTTCTACACGCAGGACACGTGTCCGTCGGTGGTTGTTTTATCTCAGTTTTCCATTGCGACAAAGAGGAGGCCATATTTTTTTTTTACACCGTAGAGTGTCAGTGTATGCATACTCAGTTGTTATCAGCCCTGGTCTAATTATTCATCCACCATTTTCTGTGGCACCAGATCTCACTGATTGGCTTGGCTACGGAGACACTGCAGATCTGCAGATGGGGAAGAGGAGGATTCCGTGTGCTTTAAAAAACAACACGTCTCGCCCTTTGCAAGTTGCAGTTTGCCGTCACATTTCATGCACAGACATCCATCGGTGCTGTATTGTGTACAGTGATTGATATCGTTCGAAATCTGGATCAGTCTCGTTTGTTTTTTTTTTTGTTTTTATTGCGAGGGGGGAATATTTAAATGGCGTTGTGTCAGTCATTGACCCGCGCCCCTTCCTCCCATTATCCATAACCTCTGTCATGCTGCTTTTGGAGACGAGGACTTTAGTGCTGTTTTTTGCTGTATGTAATTGGATTACAGGGTCCATTTCGACTGCACATAACCCTGTCCCGTGCGTGTGTGTGTGTGTGTGTGTGTGTGTGTGTGTGTGTGTGTGTGTGTGTGTGTGTGTGTGTGTGTGTGTGTGTGTGTGTGTGTGTGTGTGTGTGTGTGTGAGAGAGAGAGAGATGGGGGGGTTGGGGGTTGCAAGCAGCCACTGGAGCGGAAGGAGTGCTTGAGATGGGAGCGATGTAGATAACGCGGTGGAAAACAAACTTCCATTTCCTGATGATCCCCCCCCCCGTTTCTTTTGAGCAGCATTTTGTTCAGTTTGCTGTAACCGACCTGCGTGTCTCGGTGTAACGGGACTGGCGTGTATCACAGGGTCTATGTTGCCGTTTATAAACTTAATTTATAAGGAGGGAAAAAACGGCACACCGATTATCATACATCCATATGCATAGGTACTGCGTCTTTTCCACAGCTCGGCCGCGCCTCTCGGCAGCAGTAGCGTGGCACAAGAAAGGAGATAATAAGTCTTATATATCTGTTTTCCAGTTGGCAACGTTGTTTATTTTCCCTTCATTCGACATTTTACCCAACATTTGTTCCTTAAGTTGGGGGTGCATGCCGGCACACCTGCAGCCATGCTTGGGGAAAGCAGAGGAGAAGGAGATAGATAGATAGATAGATAGATAGATAGATAGATAGATAGATAGATAGATAGATAGATAGATAGATAGATAGATAGATAGATAGATAGATAGAAAGCTAGATAGATGGCAGGGAGAGAGAGAGAGAGAGAGAGAGAGAGAGAGAGAGAGAGAGAGAGAGAGAGAGAGAGAGAGAGAGAGGAGAGAGAGAGAGAGAGAGAGAGAGAGAGAGAGGAGGGAGTATGAACACACTCGTTCTTCTTTGTCATGATCTGCGAGGTTGCTTGATTTTATGGAAATGAAACGAGACAGCGTTCACATGGGGACTGTACGGGACTCGGTATAGCTGTAGGCCCATGAGGCCACACCAACAGGGCCCGTCCAACTGACTGGTTTGTTGCACAATTTTGGAGACGAGGGGTGTGCATTTTCTCTTCCCCTGCAAATTTGGGAGGATCGAATCGCACGTTTGACAGGTTTCAGAGGAGCAATGCCGTGTGGTGATCAAAACAGACCGAGCATTTTTAACAGACAGGCGTTATTATCATTATTTCATCAATTAATCGGTTTCCAGTTTTCGCCAGTTTCGGTCGACTGGCCTGCATGCGTACTGCAGCACGCGCGCGTGTGTGTGGTGTGCGCGCGCGCACACACACACACACTCCGTATTTTTGACATTAAGCTGATTTTGATATTTTTGGTGTTGTGCACGATTTACGAGTGATTTTGCCGTTGTTGCTCAACGCGTACACGTCTCTTTATTAGGTCCAATTTACAGTTAGGACTTTTTTTTATTTTAAATTATGGTCCGTGTGTTTGGGTTTGTGTGAATTTATAATTGGATAAGAGGGGGGGGGGAGTCCGAACAATAGGCCTGTTAATTTTATTTCGGGTTCACATACAACTGACAGAGCGTATTCTCCAATGAACGCGGGGACTTTTTAACCACCTTCATTTCCGAGAGACCTTTTCAGGATCGCCTATAAGCAGCATCTAAGCCGCGCGCTGCGCGCCCTTCTCTAGCGTGTGTGGAAGGTCCGTAGCCCTGGGTGGTGTGTAATTTTGGACTCGATAAGGGGTACAGACTGATAGGGGAGAAGTGTGTTACGGGGTGCCAAGTAATGGCGGTATGAGTCACACGCTGGCTCGCGCGCACGCACGTCCACGTGCGACACACAATTGCGTTGTGGACAACAGAGATCCACTAAAGTATAACTTATCAGGAGCTCCGATGATGGCTACCCCCCCACCCGCCCTCCCAGACACACACACACACACACACACACACACACACACACACACACACACACACACACACACACACACACACACACACACACACACACACACACAGAGTTCAGCGTTATTCTCAAGTATGTGGTCCTCTATACCTGCGGGTCAGCACCGTCCCTGCGCAACTTGTCAGTGTGCTCCGGAGAGGCAGTACAACAGCTACATGTCACTCCCAGGTTAACTCGCCTCCCTCTTGTTTTTGCCCCGGCGAGCAAAGCCTGTTTTCATTGTCGAGTGTTTCCAGCGTGCATTTGGCAGCTGAATACTAAACTATTCAGCTATGACGCGCCACTCAGACAGCCGTCTCTAACCCCCCACCCCCCACCCCTCCCCCGCCGCAGCGCAGGGCACCCCATTTATCAGCACGCCGGCCGTAGACAACACGCGTATGAACAAGTGCTTTGCGCAAAAAGGGGAGCAGCGCTTTGACCGCTTGCTCAACAGGTATTATGCACGGCGGCAGTGACCAGGAGCCTCCCTCTCTCCGACGCAGAGGTGATGTATGGGCATGCCTTAGATAGACAGAGAAACCGACAAAGAAGTAGACTAAACAAAATAATCACGCTTCGACATCACACACCCCAAGGCTCCTTCTCCCCCCCCCCCTCTCTCCTGGTCTACTTACTATCAAACATTTGATGCCCAACCCCCCCCCCAAAAAAACAAAAAAATATCTGCAAATCTGACGCTGACTCCACCAATAGAAATCCTCCTTTTGAAGTAGGAGGACGTGAATCCTGAAATGCTGAAATGGCTGCCTAATATCCCACTGACGCTGCATAAACTGCTTATAATGCTTGCTTACGCTCATGGCGTGTGTGTGTGTGTGTGTGTGTGTGTGTGTGTGTGTGTGTGTGTGTGTGTGTGTGTGTGTGTGTGTTCCCATGCTGCCACTGTTCTGGTGACCACAGCTCAGTGAGACATCATGTAGGAGATCTCCTCCTTTCTGGATTCAGACAACAGCACAGAGGCTCATTTTGGTGCCTAGTGAATGCGTTTCTCTCCGCGTCATTGTATAGTAAATGGGTAGCACACCCTCATATCCTCTCCCCCCCCCCTCCTCGTTTGTAGTGCCATTTTGTTGCATGACCGTAATGATTGTATTGCCGCTACCTTCGATATAGTCAGAGGTCATTCAGGTTTAATGTGTTCCGGGTACATTTTGTGTATACCTGTAGTGTTGTACGGTTTTTTCTTTCTTATCATATCATAACATAAGAATGTGTGTTCTTGAGTGTATTCATGTGAGACTATTTGTGTGTGTGTGTCTGTGTGTGTGTGTGTGTGTATGTGTGTGTGTGTGTGTGTGTGTGTGTGTGTGTGTGTGTTGTGTGTGTGTGTGTGTGTGTGTGTGTGTGTGTGTGTGTGTGTGTGTGTGTGTGTGAAGGCGGTGGAATGAATTACCCAGCTTTTTATATGCACGTGATGGTATGAATCTCAGTGTGTTTGTAAATGTGTGTGTGTGCATGTATGCATGTGTGTGTGTGCGTGTGTGCATGTGTGTGTGTGCGTGTGTGTGTGTGTGTGTGTGTGTGTGTGTGTGTGTGTGTGTGCCCTGATGAGGCAGAAGAAGCTTGCATTATGCATAGCAGTTCACCATAGGCAATATCCTTGCTCATCCAGCATAAATATTCATACTCCATTTTCATACCCACTGCAAAGAGGGAAAAAAAAGTGCAAACGGGTTATAGTGTAAAGCAAAGAAGAGTTGGAGTGAAAAAGGACACAGTAAAGGTGATGGAAGAAAGAGGAGAGGGGAGGGAAGAAAAAAATGATGTGTGTGTGGGGGGGTATAAAAAGAGAGAAAAGGGTTCATCTGAGAAGAAGGATCTTTTTTGGTATTTCCCCCAAATCGCTTTGACCTTCTTCATTGTAATCAATGCAGCCAGGCTTGAAGGTGGGGGGGGGGGGAGTCACCATACGGATCATATACAGATGAGCGCTGCTCCTTTGCTCCCTTCTTTTCCTGCCAGGGAAGGAAGGGACGCAACAGGAGCCCGGGGCTGTGAAAGGACTTTTGTCGGCCGTC